>NW_026999338.1:123594-197279 GCF_037126465.1 Ornithodoros turicata | reverse complement strand
AGGCGTCCCTGGAGGGGTGTTGGTGGGCCTCTGTGTCCTCTGGCGGGAGCACCCTCGGCTACTGCTCCGGCCGGTCTGGTTGTGACGTGGAGCCATCTTGAAGAAAAATGATAAAAGAAGGGAACGGTCAGGAGGGAACTCCCAGCCGAGAGGGTCTGTCCAGCCCTCGCACAACACTAATTATCGTAAACAGTCGTGAAAACGAAAGACAGACAGATAATTAGCGAAAATGCCAAACCAAATCGAGAGCACTAGAAACTAGCGGCCGATGAGGTGGCGTCACGTGCGCTGTCTACGGGGACGTAGGTTGTAGCGACGTCTTGCAGGTCCGGGAGGGGCTCCCTGGTCCGAGTTCTGCAGGGGAGGAGGCGAGAGGTCGGTCTCGTCTTCGTCCGGGTCCCGGAGGTGATAAGTTTTCAGGTCCGAGATGTGAACTGGCCCAGTCTCTTCGCCGGTGTTGCAGCGACGAAGCCTGTAAGTGAGGCCGGAGGAGCACGCACTTACCTCGAAGGGGCCATCCCACCTATCTGCGAGTGAAGCTGCAAAGCCTCGTGACGCATCATTTAGCGGGTGAGTCCGTCGAAGGACGAGGTCACCGACGCTGTAGGTGAGGTTCCGAGGTCCACGGTTGTACTGGCGAGCCTGGTCCAACCTTGCGACGTCCAGGTTCTCCCGAGCCGTCCGGGCTGCATCGTCCAGTCGACTCCGGAGGTCCTCAGCAAACCTTGAATAAGGAGGCCGGGTAGCACCATCCCGGAGGCCCAGAACATTCTCCACTGGAAAAGGGGTCTCTCGTCCCAAGTTCAGGAACGCCGGGGTGAAGCCTGTAGATCTGTTTACTGTTGTCCGTGTGGCGAACGCCAGTTCAGCCAGGCGAAGATCCCAATCACGGTGGTGCTGACTAGTAAAAGCAACCAACATCATTTTCAGGTTCCGATTAACACGTTCGGTAATGTTAGCCTGAGGGTGATATGGGGAAGTCTTCTTGTGCCGAATGCCTAAGACAGCGCAAGAATCTGAGAAAACCTTACTTGTAAAGTAGGTAGCGTTATCTGGGATGAGCTGAGCAGGAAACCCGAACCGGCAAAAGGTGTCGAGTAACTTTTCCCACACTCTCTGGGAAGTCACTGTCCTGAGAGGAAACAGCTCAACCCATTTTGTGAAATGATCAGTAACCACAAACAAATACTGGTTACCTCTAGGACTACGGGGAAATGGTCCCATCACATCACAAGCAACTATCTGCCAGGGCCTATTACTCTGAATAGGCTGTAAGCGCCCAGGGGGTAAACCACCACGAGGTTTTGCTCTCTGGCATACGGGACAAGTACGAACATACTTAGTTACATCCTGCCTCATTCCTGGCCATGTCGCAACACGACATAACTTTTCATAAGTTTTCCTGCCACTGCTGTGACCTGCCAAGGCCGAATCATGAAAGTAACGTATGAAAGACTTACGCAACTTCCGTGGCACCACGACTCTGAATGGGGATGAGCCATCATCGTCGTCCGCCTGGGGTATGTATCTGAACGGGATGCTATCCTCGCCCAGCAGATAGGACTCGTGCCGTCCGTCAGTCGTTCCGGTGCCTGCCGAGTCCTGCTCAGCTAACCATTGAGACACCCGCCGACAAAGGCCGTCCGCTTTCTGAGCGTCTAGGAGCTGCTCTCTGCTCACGACCGTGCCCCAAGACGAAGATACGTCTCGTGCCACTTGTGCTGCTGCCAGGAGCCGGGAAGGCGCCTCGGTGCCTTCCTCTCCCCCCTCCGGTAGAGGCGCACGGGAAAGCGCGTCTGCTACCACGTTCGTCGAGCCCCGCCTGTACTCCACGTTGAAGGAGTAGCCTTGTAGCGTCAGGGCCCACCTGGCAAGACGTCCAGATGGGTTGTGGAGCCGCTGCAGCCAAGAAAGTGCCTGGTGGTCAGTCTGGACAGTGAAAGTGGTGCCGTCCAGGTACAGATCAAACTTCCTGAGAGCGAAGATGATGGCCAAGCATTCCTTTTCCGTGACGGAGTAATTCCGTTCTGCCGGATTCAGCGTGCGACTTTCAAAAGCCACTGGACAGAGAATAGCGTCATGCTCCTGCAAGAGAACTCCGCCAACCCCATAATCGCTAGCATCTGTTTGCACTACAAACGGTTTGTTCAGGTCAGGCAAATATAGCCTGGCCGTATTAGCGATTGCGTGAGAAAGAGCTCGAAATGATCGTTCGTGCTCCTCTCCCCACTGCCAGGGCGTATCGTTGCGCAACAACTGGTTAAGCGGCTGCGCTAACTCAGCGCAATTAGGAATGAATTTTCTGTAGAAACCTACCATACCCAAGAAACGCTGCAAGGCTTTTACGTTACCGGGAACCGGATACTCCATGATCGCCTTTAGCTTGTCATCGCTAGGACTGATGTTTCCTCCGTCCACCATGAAGCCGAGGAGGCTGATCCTAGGCGATGCCAGCTACACCTTGCGGGGGTTTATGGTTAGCCCCGCCTGCTTCATCCTTGCAAGGACGATTGACAGGTGTTCCAAGTGTTCCTGAAAGTTTCTAGAAAACACTACGACATCATCCATGTACGCCATCGCGAAGTTATACTTCGCATCTCCCAATACGGTATCCATTAGCCGTTGGAAACTGGCGGGAGAGTTAGACAGACCGAAAGGCATCCGTACAAACTCAAACAAACCCCTATGACAGGTAAAGGCTGTTTTCGGGACATCCTCCGGGGCAACTTGGATTTGCAAACACCCTCTACTACAATCAAGCGTTGAGAACACTGTAGCGTTGCCCAGGGAATACATAATAGACTCGATGGACGGAAAGGGGTAAGAGTCCCTTACAGTTACTGCGTTAAGTCGACGGTAGTCGACGCATAACCTAGCCGTACCATCACGTTTCGGAGCCAGGACGACAGGAAACGCCCAAGGGCTCTGGGACCTTTGAACTGCACCGGTTTGGAGCATTTCATCAAGAGCAGCGTCTAACAAAGCACGCTTATGCACACTCAATGGTCTCGGATTACAACGCCAGGGCCTAGCGTTACCCGTGTCTATGCTATGCTGTAACACAGACGACTTACCGGGTTTTTCCGTGAAGACACCATCAAACTGCCGCAGTACTTGTTTAAGCTGACGGCGCTCCTCCTCGGGACCATGGAATGACCCCAAGACAGTCGGGAGCGGGGACGGTTCGACGGACGTTGCTGCAGCTTGCTTAGCTGAACTGCTGTCCTGTGGCACGGCGAAAGGAAAAAATCCTGACGATCCGTGGTAGACGTATCCTCCATTGGGCAGGTCCAGCACAAATTTCTGCCGGATGATGAAGTCCCTGGAGGGGTAAATCCTTGCTTGTTGTTTGAACCTTTTCGTTTGCTGTGTCTTCCTTGGCGACGGAACGGACGGACTGACGCCCCGAGGTTGTGGAAACACAGGGTTTCCACAACTGGCGCCCAACGTTTGGGGTCACAGTTCGTCCGTTCGACAGCGGGGAGGACGCAGCACGCGTTGTTAATTTTTCCTTTGGTACGTTTTTCTTTTTCTTTTCTGAGCTAGCGTTTTGTTTGTTTGAGTGTGTTTTTGAGTGCTTCAGAGCTCCCACTCGGTGTCCGAGCCCCGGAGCCGATGCACCATTCGCCGGCAGGCAGATACAACCTCCGGAACAAAGGCCCTGTTCATCAGCGGTCTCGTTCGGAGGAGAGACTGGTTTCGGACAACTCGGCAACTTCGGAGCCGAAAGGACCAGCCGAGAACAAAGGGGCACATGCAGTGCCTCCGTCCCAAGGTACGTTAACTACGGTACCTGCAGTGCCGCAGTTTGACTCCGCTATAACGACAGAACTCTTGTCACGCATGACGGAGTTATGTTCGTTGGTGGCACAACGCCTTGATGCCGGGTCGGTTTCGCCGCCGCAGGCACAAGCGCCCCTGCGACTGAATTTACCGGTCCCTACCTTCTCAGGGTACACCGATAAAAAGTCGGTCGCAGACTTCTTGGATGACCTTACAGCCTATCAGACTGGTATGGGAATCTCAGATGAAGTCCTGATACAACGCATCCTGCAGGTTGCTTTGATCAGAGACGCCGCTCAGATCAGATCTTTGATCAGAGACGCTTCGGCTACAGTCGAGGTTTACGTCCGTTCAGGACTTTCAGAAGCGGTTTAAGAGCGAATTTCTTCCACCGGATTACGAATATCGTATCCTGATGGAGCTGCATAAGCGTACTCAGCACCCACATGAGACCTTAGCAGAATTCGTTCGGGCCTTGCAAGACCTGTATAGCGGAGCTGAACCTACATATACAGAGGAGCAGCGTGTGACGCGGGCTATCCGTCAGTGTCATCCTCGCTACCGGCCCTATCTTCGAGCCCATCGCTTTAATAGCCTTGAGGCGCTGGCGCAAGAGGCTCGCTCAATTGAAGGAGACCTCTTAGCGGAACTCGACTATCGGCCCCCGCCGCCGCCTGAATTGGCGTTAGAACCGCGCTGTGCGTGGTCAGCGGGAGCAGCCTCGGTTGAGCGCCCACTTGCAGTGGGACTGAATGAGCAGAACCGCAATTATTATGCGGAGCCATCACGCCGACCACCTGATCCCTTCCATAATGAACAGAGGGCGATCCCCCCAGGAACGAGCCTTGGCAGACCCGTCCTGTCCCATAATCATGGTCAACCCGGCTATTTAGCTGGCGAAACCCCAAGGAGGCCGCAGGAGCAGCGGCATGTTCCGCGGCAGCAACGCAGAATGCCGGCCGGCTGTTGGACGTGCGGCAGCCCGGACCACTTTCGTCGGGACTGTCCGCAGCAAAGACCAAACCCCCGTAATGTGCCAACGGGAAACGGTCGCAGCCGACGCCGGTAAACAATCGCTCAGCGACGTCGGCTATCTGCCGAAAGAGCGAACGAACGGTTACAATCCGTGACCCTTATAATTCAGAAGCTGGCTTTGCAAGCAGCAAGATAAAAGGAGACGCTTTAGCTCCTTTTGCTTTTTCTGTCCGAGATAACATCGAGGACAAGGAACCAAACATCGATGTTCGAATTTTTGGGAGAGATTACATCGCCCTTATCGACACGGGAGCTACAGTCTCTCTTATAGGGATTGTGTTTACGAGAACTGCGCATCACGGAATGTGGAATTGCAATCCACAGATGTCACTCTACGTCTTGCTTCCAACGACGTGATTCCAGCACAAACTGCAGTTGTGCTCTGGCTTCGCTTTGATGGGAGACTCCGAAAGCAGCGCTTCGTCCACCTTCCTGGCCTGGCAGTGCCCGTTATCCTGGGCAGAGACTTCATCATCCGGCAGAAATTTGTGCTGGACCTGCCCAATGGAGGATACGTCGACCACGGATCGTCAGGATTTTTTCCTTTCGCCGTGCCACAGGACAGCAGTTCAGCTAAGCAAGCTGCAGCAACGTCCGTCGAACCGTCCCCGCTCCCGACTGTCTTGGGGTCATCCCATGGTCCCGAGGAGGAGCGCCGTCAGCTTGAACAAGTACTGCGGCAGCTTGACGGTGTCTTCACGGAAAAACCCGGTAAGTCGTCTGTGTTACAGCACAGCATAGACACGGGTAACGCTAAGCCCTGGCGTTGTAATCCGAGACCATTGAGTGTGCATAAGCATGCTTTGTTAGACGCTGCTCTTGATGAAATGCTCCAAACCGGTGCAGTTCAAAGGTCCCAGAGCCCTTGGGCGTTTCCTGTCGTCCTGGCTCCGAAACGTGATGGTACGGCTAGGTTATGCGTCGACTACCGTCGACTTAACGCAGTAACTGTAAGGGACTCTTACCCCTTTCCGTCCATCGAGTCTATTATGTATTCCCTGGGCAACGCTACAGTGTTTTGAACGCTTGATTGTAGTAGAGGGTTTTTGCAAATCCAAGTTGCTCCGGAGGATGTCCCGAAAACAGCCTTTACCTGTCATAGGGGTTTGTTTGAGTTTGTACGGATGCCTTTCGGTCTGCCTAACTCTCCCGCCAGTTTCCAACGGCTAATGGATACCGTATTGGGAGATGCGAAGTATAACTTCGCGATGGCGTACATGGCTAATGTCGTAGTGTTTTCCAGAAACCTTCAGGAACACTTGGAACACCTGTCAATCGTCCTTGCAAGGATGAAGCAGGCGGGGCTAACCATCAACCCCCGCAAGGTGTAGCTGGCATCGCCTAGGATCAGCCTCCTCGGCTTCATGGTGGACGGAGGAAACATCAGTCCTAGCGATGACAAGCTAAAGGCGATCATGGAGTATCCGGTTCCCGGTAACGTAAAAGCCTTGCAGCGTTTCTTGGGTATAGTTGGTTTCTACAGACAATTCATCCCGAATTGCGCTGAGTTAGCGCAGCCGCTCAACCGGTTGTTGCGCAACGATACACCCTGGCAGTGGGGAGAGGAGCACGAACAATCATTTCGAGCTCTTTCTCACGCAATCGCTAATACGGCCAGGCTATATTTGCCTGACCTGAACAAACCGTTTGTAGTGCAAACAGATGCTAGCGATTATGGGGTTGGCGCAGTTCTCTTGCAGGAGCATGACGCTACCCCAAGTGGCATTTGCCGACCACTGATAACTGGCCAATGATACGTCTTTCGTCGGCATCCGATGTAGTCGGCCAGTGGTATTTGGGCCATTGCTGCGCCAATATCTTTCTTAAACTTGGTTGGCAGAAGCCGTCGGGCCGACATCGAGTCCCGACAGTTGTCCAGCGTTATATGGAAGGATCGGCACAACAAATACGGCCATTCTCGGGCCACAGCTTTTCTTAGTGTCCCACATTAATAATATGTTAAAAATGCCTGAGGCAGAAAATGTTCTATCCCCAATCTCATGGATAAGTCTCTGGGCACAAGATCACTTAAACTCCTATTGAACGTGAAACGTGAACTTGAACGTGAACTCCAACGTGAAAAACTCGAAGAAAACCATTCATGAAAGCTGTTTTCCAGCACAACTGCATCTGAGCATAGAGCACCATCAACAACAGGAGATTCAGTTTTCGACTCTTTCGGAATGATGGTGTGCAAAACCTCCAGGGATTAGACCTGAAAATGTTAGATAAACATGCTTTCGTAGTAGTGATGTTTGGCTTCATACATGTTAGAAGTTTCATGTAAGGTACAATACAAAGTGTGCAAGTACTGTGATGATCTGTTTAGTGACCTGCTGTCGTCTTACCCTGAACAGACGGTGGCGAATATGAAAATTTTTTCGAGTTATCCATGGGTGGTGCTATATTTTTTAAATGGTTCCAATTAAATTTGAATTTGACTGGGACCAAACGAGTAACACAGAGAGCGACAAGGCACTGGAACTCAACATACAGAGCATGGATGTCTGCATTATGACCAAGAGGGACACAATTGTCAAATGAATTGTCAATGACGTGACGTATGAAGTGCCACATAAACGACGGCGTTATCAAGTTGTTATTTTTGACATGGGCGCAAAAATACTTATGTAAGAACCCTGACGATGGTGTATTCCGCAACCGGGACCTATATGGGCCGTGTTTTTCTGGCTGTCTGTCTGTCTGTCTGTCTGTCTGTGTGTTTTGTTATTGTTGTTTGCCGCTGGTTCCCAGTGATTAATCTTAAAATAATACGATTAATAAGTTTCTTTGAATAATTGAAGGTGTTACTTGTTGCCGTTGCGGATGTATGTGCTGCCGGCAAAGAACAGTGTAGCGCCTACTAGATATACCGTAAAACTGGTAAATTTCCGCGAGGACTTATTAATTTGAAAGCATTTCGCGATCGAACTTCTTTCGCGTTGAAGGGAACCGCGTAATATAGAAGCGGAGATGTAAAAGAATGGCCACTGGAACTCATGAGGATATGAGCCCCACGAATAGAAAGCTACTTATTAACGGTCTTCTTTCTCAGAAATTCGTTCTTGTCAAAGATTCCTATACTTGAAACGCCCACTTCAACCTCAATAGTTTATTGGCATATTGTATCACTTGGGATTGCTGTCTTTGGGGGAGGAGCTTGAAGCGAACAAAGGGCGGAGAGGAAAATCACTGTACGATTATAATATCGACTTCGGGGGCCGACCGCTTAACTCCCCTGCATGTGAGATTGTGGACACCTGTGTACACAAAAACGAGCACTGATAGCGGAGGCACAAAGAGAAACGAGGGCCACTAACAAGTTTAATATGATGAAGAAAGAAAACACACAGAAGCCGGAGCAACCAAAGCTAAGCCTGGAAGACACTCCTACAACAACTATCCCTTAGCGAGACAAAAACACGTGCAGCATATCACGCTCCGTCCTGCTCAGAGCAACTGAAGGCTCACTCACGCACCGCTCGTTAACAACTCTCCAGATGTGATAAGCTTCTACCACTTCAGTCTTTAACCTATCCATTGCCCTGTCCAAAATGGTTGTGTCACCGAATAGCAGTTTGCATTTGCAGACGCTGCAATGGGCAGCCAGGTGGCCGCAGATAGGTGTCTTTGAAGAGGGACAACAATGCTCTCTTAATCTCGCATTAAAGCAGCGCCCCGTTTCCCCAACGCAACTTCTTCCCACATGTTAGCGGGATGCAGTACATCACATTCATCACACATTGCAAAAACACGCTCCTGTGCTTAACTCCACAACTCCACAAAATTGTGATCGGTAGGGTGGGTTGTGGGAGAGAAAGATCCTGGTTGTGGAGCTAACCACAGGGACATGCTTTTGCAATGTGTGATGAATGTGATGTACTGCATCCCGCTGACATGTGGGAAGAAGTTGCGTTGGGGAAACGGGGCGCTGTGTGTTAATGTGAGATTAAGAGAGCATTGCTGTGCTTGGAAGGGGGGGGGGGGTTCAACGATATCAATCTGCGGCCATGGCGCTGCCCATTGCAGCGTCTCCAAATGCAAACCGTTGTTCCGTGACACGACCGTTTTGGATAGGGCAATAGATAGTTAAAGACGGAAGTGCTAGACGCTTATCATATCTGGCGGCTTCGAAGCGAGCGGTGTGTGAGTCGGCCTTCGGTTGCACTGAGCAGGAGGGAGCTTGATATGCTGGATGTGCGTTTGTCTTGTTAAGAGATAGTTGTTGCAGAAGTCTCTTTCAGGGTTCGCTGTGGTTGCTCCGGCTTCTGTGTGTTTTCTTTCTTCATCGTACTAAAGTTGATAGTGGCGCACGTTTCTGTTTGTCCCTCCGCTGTCCGTTTTGTAACACTTCGAAGCCTTTTTTGCACCTTTGTCAACAAACAAAGCTTGGGCGTCTTCTCAATGACCAAGAAGGACACAATTGCCAAATGAACTGTCAATGACGTGACGTATGAAGTGTCACGTCAATGACCGCGTTATGAAGTGTTTCTTTTTTTTTTGTGACATGGGCGCAAAAGTACTTATATAAGAACCCTGACGATGGTGATTCCTCTTCCAGGACCTATATGGGCCGTGTTTGCGTGTGTTTGTGTGCGCGCGTGTGTGTTTTGTTGTTCGCCGGTGGTGCCCAATGATTAGTCTTAAAATCATACGAATAATACGTTTCTTTCAATAACTGAAGGTTTTACTCGTCGCCGTTGCGGCTGTATTTGCTGCCGGTAAAGAACACTATAGGGCATACCTGAAATACCGTAAAACTGGCAATTTTCGCGAGAACCTAATTTGAAAGAAATTCGCGATCTTGCTTTTTTTTCGCCGCATAAGGTTCCGCGTAATATGCCAGCAGGGATGTAAAAGAATGACTACTGGAACTCGCGAAGATATCAGCCCGACAAACAGACAGCTTTCTATTAACGGTCTTCATTCTTCTTGTCATTCCTTCTTGTCTAAGATGTCGATAACTGAATCGCCAACAGCTTATTCGCATAACGTATCACTTCGGATTGCATAAAAGCGGTAGTATTTTCCTTCTTTTTTGAAGCGCACATTGAGCGAGAGAGAGAAATCCAATGTGTAAACTGACACTTTGGGGGCAGATCGGGAATTTGGGGACTCGAACCCACATCTTCTGGATTACAGGTTCAGGGCTCTAACAATTGAGCTAAGCTAACCTGTGTTTGCCCTTTCTATTTGTGTTCCAGCCTGAGAACATCTGTTCTCTCATATTCAAAAGTTGTCGCTTGCGGTGATCTCGTCGTATGAATGTGTGTATGAGTAAGAAAAATGAAAAAGTGAAAGGGGGAAGAAATGAGAGAGAGTCGTTGATTGGTCACTTCAGATGACGCCCGCTTGGGAGTCGTTGGGAAGGTGTATTAGCTTAGCTCAGTTGGCCGTCCTCTTCGGATTTGTTTCGGTTTCAATCTGTCTTCCAACGTCTAATGACATTTGTCAGGTAGAGGCCTATTCAATGTGTCTCTCGCAGTGTGTCCTTACAAACCTGGCTATCAGAATGTGCTGCGTGCACGTTCCTATACAGCAGCACCGCAAGCGATGCAGCGCGCTATTTCCGGTACCGGTTAAGCCGAGACCACACGAGACCAGTAATAGGAAGTTTTAGAGAATGGTTTCCCCTCAACTGGGTACGGAACGATACCTCGGTTTCGCTGAAAACAGTTCACGCTAGAGCCCTGTAGTGCTGAAATGACGCATATAATTAAACGCGTTTTTGCAGGATCGGCAACCCCAAATTTTAGCCTTTCACGAGAGAAGCATTAAGGCGATAAAGGATGTGCCTTTTAGAAGTGGGCTCGAATGTATGACCTACTTTCCCATTTTTTTCTTCAATTTTTGCGAGGACGCAATGCGTGCACACGGCGACAACAAATACTAAGCATATACACCGGAAAGCACATTTCACGGTGAACGAAATGATATATTGCTCATCATAAAGTACTTGGCAGACGCTACGCGGGAGGGCCCTGAATACAATAATAAAGTGAACGACCAGCCACGTTTGACAATTTTTTACATAGCGGTGGGACTTACTAAATCATTTTTCTACACTCCCGTCCACTGTCGCCCATGTGGAAAACAAGCGAAAGATCACAGAGGTTTCTTCCTGACGTCGCGTCTGCGCAAACGAATGTCTATCTCGGTAAAGAATGGACGCAGAGAATTGAAAGAAACTGCTTCGTCACCTAGAGATATCGGACAAAAATATAAAATTCTTCAAGCAAACTCTGAGACCACGTACGGACTCGTAGGCAAGATCTTAAGTTGAAGCAACCTGATGTGGCTTTTGTCTAGAGATAGATGTGACGTCACCGAACGATCGAATAAGAGAAAAGGTTAGGTTTTCGAAAGAGTGTAGAGGCCTTCTCTGTTATGTAGAAGGTGTTGTAGACGTTTCATCGTGTATCACCATTGTTCTTTTTTTTTTTTCTAAAAGCGGTATCAGCTCACCGAAGGGAACAGAATTCGTAGCCTTCATAAGGACCAGTACAATGACGAGGAGGTTCCTATGCATTGGGATGATAAGGTGCACCACAGAACCAAAAATATAAGGCCAATCACCTAACATCTTGCAAAACAATAAACTTACAATCTACGGCTAGATTCTTGGAGGTGGTCTCCTCTCACTGCCACACGAGCCCAACAAGGCACAAGCGGCTCTTTCGCACTGCCGCTGCAATGGCTGGAATAAGATATGCTCACATCGCGTTATCGCATTCCGTAGTACAGTCACTATCGACCGGCGGAATGAATGCGGAACGATGGCACTTTCCCAAGCAGCGCAATGTGCAGTCGAGTGCAATAGAAGTGGACTGGTAGGTGGAAGGCCATCAATAGATTCGTGGAACTCGAGAACATCGATAACACACATACCGTCTAGGCCTATTGCACTCGCTAACAGAACATTGTACACTTGGGTTCGTGGGAAAGCGCCATTGACAGAAGTGCGATAGTGTAATCGATGAGGACGTGGCGACCAGTTCGTAGAAAGCAGGCTGAATTCAAATAGGCGGCAGTTTGTTGCATTGTTTTGTCATTGGTACTTGAGATTCTTCGTTTCCAGTTTAGAGGCCGGTTCTTAACTACATTTGCAGCCGGAATCAACTGTCTGAAATTAGTTCGTGACCTCATACGTCCCGGTATTCTACCAAGTCTTTCAATCTCAGACACCGCCACAGTAACGCACGAAAGGGATGAATCAGGTCATCAACCTCAGCCCTTAAGCACCCAGGAAAGCACCTGTGCATTTTGGAATGATGCTCTGGATCGCTTTCCGCCTTTTGGAGGGGAGACCATCACGAGGGGCCGCTACTGTGACGCCTCTTGGTAGGGATCCACGTTTCGGTGTCGGTACGGTTACTGACAGTCCAAACTGTCATATTGGAACACATATCTCGTATTCGTAACACATTACCAGGAAATATCAACTCTGGACTGCCTCTTGCACGCGTAAAGGCCGTCCCGCATGGTGCGCGTTTCCGTGAACATCGCGCTGGGTAAAACTGCACAGCCACGCAGCGTGAAAAAATACCCCTGTCAAACCGCATGGGGCGCAAATCTCGCTGCTGCATCCGCAGCGGGTTTGGGGTATGTGGTTTACGAAGTGTTGGCAACATTCTACTCTCCGTCCTCTTCCGTCTTGAGATGGTTATTCTTTGTGTGCGTCCCTTTGTAATTGATTTGCATTAAGTAAAATGAATCCAGACCGTCGGCTTGGGGGGGGGGGGGCGATTTGTATGTCGGAGCACGTAGTGGCGGAGGTGGGAGAGGTAAAGGCAATGTATAAACTGATGTTCTGGGTGACAATCGCCCCCCCCCCCCTCCCCCTGGGTCCGCAACTGTACTTGATGTTCTTCTGGCCAGTTTCACGTCAGTTCAGGCAGGGAGGCCCCATCGACCTCCTCTATGTTCAATATTTGTTTTATATTTAGAAGGTCATCGTACATGATGGCCAACAGCGGTAAAATGCATAATTTCTACGGAATAGTTTTCGCGCAAGAGAGAAAAAGAAAGAAAAGAGGATATCTGGCCCTGAATTCGACTGTTTCAGTTTTGCAGTATTTCCACCCGTAGATCTCACGAGTCTTAAAAGATACTGCAGTGAATTTCATT
This sequence comes from Ornithodoros turicata, assembly GCF_037126465.1. Classification (NCBI taxonomy): domain Eukaryota; kingdom Metazoa; phylum Arthropoda; class Arachnida; order Ixodida; family Argasidae; genus Ornithodoros; species Ornithodoros turicata. Next base: position 184,334 of record NW_026999338.1, on the reverse strand, counting down.
TATACTTTATTATGCCTACAGGCCAGCAGTCCAGCGCAAATTTTGGCGCGCAGGAGCAACGCTCTGTGATATAAAAAATGGTGAACATGAGTAGTAATTGGCCTTGTCCAGGCTTCGGCGGTGAGAAACTACGGCACCCCTGCCCTGAGCCCTGCGCGTATTTTTCCCCGCGCGGCGCGTGTGCGGAGGCTTGTCCGCGCGCTCATAACATGCAGAGACATGCAAAGAACGGCCATGCACAAAAGTACAAGTGAAAATATATTTATTAATGCCAATCAAGTTGAGATATATTTATTAAAGCCAATAGTGCTGGGAATTGTGCCAATTGTGATGCCAATCAGGTGAAGGAGAAAAACCCAGCCGAAAAAAACATTCACCACCTGTAACAGGGCGGTGCTCGGGTGGAGGGCTGCTGTGGTGGGCGGAGCGTGACCGGAGGGCTGCGTGCGCGCTTACCATTCACCCTGGGCTGACTTCTTTCACCATTTTCCTACTTGGGCCGACTTCCTCCCCGTGACAGGTGGGCGGCGCTAGAGTGGAGGGCTGCCGTTGTGGGCGTCGCGTGGCCGGAGGGCTGCGTACGCGTTTACCATTCAGCCTGGGCCGCCGACTTTCGTCATTTTTCAGCCTGAGTCGACTTGAATCGTAATTTTTCCAGCTACAACAGGTGTGCAGTAGGCTGTTTACATGCAAAGAATAGCCATACACAAAAGTACAAGTGAAAATATATTTATTAAAGTCATTAGGAATTATGTTATGACTCTGCGTGAATGGGAAAAACTTAGCCAAAAATCTGAAATAGAAGGTCTTTTTGTTGTTTACGTGTCCCCGCGTGTTCCTCTGTCCTTCAGCGTTAAGTCTGTGCTATTTCGCCTTTGATAGATTGATTAGCTATTATTTCTCTATGTGTTGGATGTTGCGCAGGTTTGGCTCTCTATTAATTGTAGCTGTTGATTGTGTTGTTTCTCGTTATTTCCTTACGTCTATGCTGTTCACTTAATAAGAAATTAAAAATTGAGTAATGTTGGAATATGAAACTGAGATTCCCTATTGCACACGAAATGTTATGACAGATATTCACGCTATTGCAATGATGGTTCTCACGTCTCAGACTTTTTCCAATACAATTTGTAATTTGATTGTCATCATATTGATTAAGAATATCTTCTTTGTAGTGCTATAGATTTTATTTACTCTTGTCGTTCGTGTTCCGCGGTCTTCCATACATCTATCGGCACCAGTCTTCAACAAATCGGGGCAGATATCATCAGATCTCGTTGTTGGTTAGGAGCGTGGTATGTGGTGAAGTTCATTTTTAACAAGTCTACTTTCTGTTGAGTTGGATTTTTTCTTCTGATTTTCTGAATGATAGATTACTCTGTTGTTTTGATTAGGAATATCTTCTTTGTAGTGGTATAGATTTTATTTCCTCTTGTGTTCGTGTCGTTCCTTGTTCTGTGTGTTGGCTAGGATCGTGCTATGTGGTGAAGTTTTTAACATGTCTATTTTCTGATGAGTTTGATTTTTTCTTCTGATTTCCTGAATGATAGATTACTATGTTGTTTTGATTAACCAATGTAGTGGTATAGATTTTATTTCGTCTTGTGTTCGTGTCCCATAGTCTTCCAGGGTCTCAGCTGTTCACAGTTAATTACATAACACTATCAGAACTTCCAGCTATCCACTGATGGTTCTCACGTATAGGAATATTAGACTTTTTAGAATATAACTTATAATTTTGTTTATAATCATATTGATTAAGAGTATCTTCTCTGATTAAATGCGGTGATCGTTTCTCGTTTTGATATGATGTAGCTATTATTTCCCTACATGTTGGATGATTGGTTCTATATTAATGCTATGTGTTGATTCGAATTATTGCCTTATGTCTGCGCTATTCACTTCAATACAAATTGATTAATTAAATTTGTGTCATATTGGAATATTAAACTTAGCTATTGTGCTCGAAATTACTTACACTTATCAGATTCTAACATCTCAGACTTTTTATAATAGCACTTGTAATTTGATTGTAAACGTATATATTCTTTGATTAAATGCGCTATCGCTTCTAATTCATTGAAAACTTTTGATTACTGTTAATAAAAATATTGTGTTTGATTTGTAATACCTATTCAATGCTAATGTATCATACCTGTAATATATTCTTTGTTACGTGTATTGTGTTCCTTCTATTTCTGATTTTTTGCTAAGTTCTTCCCATTCACGCAGAGTCATAACATAATTCCTAATGACTTTAATAAATATATTTTCGCTTGTACTTTTGTGTATGGCTATCCTTTGCATGTAAACAGCCTACTGCACGCCTGTTGTAGCTGGAAAAATTACGATTCAAGTCGACTCAGGCTGAAAAATGACGAAAGTCGGCGGCCCAGGCTGAAGGGTAAACGCGCACGCAGCCCTCCGGCCACGCGGCGCCCACCACAGCAGCCCTCGACCCGAGCACCGCCCTGTTACAGGTGGTGAATGTTTTTTTCGGCTGGGTTTTTCTCCTTCACCTGATTGGCATCACAATTGGAACAATTCCCAGCACTATTGGCTTTAATAAATATATCTCAACTCGATTGGCATTAATAACTATATTTTCACTTGTACTTTTGTGTATGGCCCTTCTTTGCATGTCTTTGCATGTTATAAGCGCGCAGACAAGCCTCCGCACACGCGCCGCGCAGGAAAAATACGCGCAGGGCTCAGGGCAGGAGTGCCGTAGTTTCTCACCGCCGAAGCCTGGACAAGGCCAATTACTACTAACATGCTCTCCCGCAGCTTTGTTCCAACTTTGACGCGTGATTTCTCTGGCTGCAATTGCTCCTCACTACAATAATAACTTTATTTTTGTTATGGTACCCAAAAACAACTACTAGGGTAACAATATTTGGTATCACTTCACTAAACTTTTAGTGCTCGTTCATCTGATATATCCTGCGTATAAATTTAAAAGAGATAAAATCATCGTGCCGGGAAACAATCTGAAACAATCCCGGTACGGAGGTTTCATCGCTTTTAAAGTATGTAATACCGAACAGCCCAATTTTTAACCACTTTCGTGCATATAACCCCTGCAGGTATCTGGTGAAACAGGCAAATGTTAAGCTATATTTATAAAAAAAAAAGAAACAAAGGAAAAGTACAAAAATTTTGAGCGTCTGTTTCTCGAAAAGCCCCCCTCCCCCCCTCTGTTTAATTTACATTTTGCCTATTTAATGATGGTTAGCTATAACTGACCCACTTGTCGGCGCTTATATGCATCTTAGCTGGTACTTTCTTTAAATATCATCAATAAACGGTATAAATGCACCCGATGTTAGAGCTTTCATTTTAAGTAAAGAAATTATGTTTCGAAAGGCGTACACTGGCGATTAGCGCGTTAAAAAGCAGCTCTAGTCTGCATGCCTAAGTATCGGAGCCCGGCTGCCGGTACCGCAGGATGGCGGGCCTCCTGTCGATGTTCCCTTTGTTTGGGCAATGTTGCCTGGCATTACCTTTGGCTGAGCTGTTCGTCGACAAACTTTTGACGTTACGTTAGTCAGCTGTAGGACTCGAACCCACGTCTTCTGGATTAACTTGGGCGATGTGTTTATCTGCGCACTAGCAAGAACGATGTAGAAGGTGTGCGTTGGTCTCGGGCACGATTAGTTTTACCCCTATGGTGCATTCTCTCTTTTCTCTTTCTTTCGAAACATCGAGGTTAACAGTTACCATGGTTCGTAGGTTTCGTACTACCGAGCCCGCACATGATATCGTTTGACTACAATGTGTTTTGTTTACTGTATCCTATACTTGCACGAATTTGAATGGAGAATGTCGCGGAGAACTCGCCGAAGTTGAACTTCCGTTTCCTCCTTATCGTCACCATCACGATATTTGATCATGATATCAAGACCATTCACACCTCCCACCAAGGCAGGCTTTATTTTCAAGGGTATGTTAAAGGCCTTCCACCTACCCGTCCACCTCCAGTGCACTCAACTTGCAGTACATGGCACTGCCGGCGACGTCAGCTTAGGGTTGAATGTAACTTCTTGAGATTTGAACGAACGCGCTAGTTTTATATTTTACCGACACATTTTGTAGTCAAATACCATCGGATTATTGCGTTTGGAGAACGTCATGCGAACACATCTGTCAAGATTAATTTTCATGTCTGAGTTGCGGCACCAGTTTATCCGACCTAATGATTCCTGGAGAAGGACCTGGTCATTTTCCGATGTGACCTCGCTATTAAGGACACAGTCGTCGGCATATAAACGTATCCTTGCACTACTACACTATCATCAACGAACAGTATAAACAACAGTAGATCTAGCACTGATCCCTGGGGTACCCCTGACATTACAGGAACTTTTGTACACAAACAATGATTAAACAAAACTCTCTGTGTACAACCGGATCACTGATGGGCAGTACTTGAAGTACTACGTACTCAAGTACTAAGTACATTTCTGTGTACCTGTGCTTTACGTCAAGTACATTTTATATCGTGTACTTCGTACCGTACTTAAATTACTTTTTCCCGAGTAGTTTGCCATGAAGTACTCAAGTACCCAAACTTGAACTCCAGAAATGGAATCACAAAACAGTATCAAAAAATGCACCCCTCTAATTCAAACTCAAAACTCAAACTCCAAATTAAAAACTCCACTAACTCAAAAAGTATAAGCTCGATAAGGTTGCATGTTCTAGCGCTTAACGAAATTAGTTTCTAATCCATGATACCCTTATGGTAGAAGTGCAAGGCTGCAGGTGAGCTCGTACATTGTAAAACGACGATAAAACCTGAGACACTAAACAGGAAAAAAAAAAGACGACACGACACGTTCTCAAACGGTAGAGAACGTGTCGTGAAGTCTTTTTTTTTTCCTGTTCCGTGTCCCAGGTTTTATCGTCGTTTTACAATGATACCCTGCTGGTTACCCTGTTTATATAGAGGAACTACATTGGCATTTTACCATGCATCAGGAACCATACGAAATTGCAGGGAAACAGAATAAATAACTTCGAGGTATATTGACACCCGCTCAGAATAACGTACCATAAACTCATTTGTGAATCAGTCGGGGCCACAGCTTTTCTTAGTGTCCCACCTTAACAATAAGTTAAAAATGCCTGAGGCAGAAAATGTTATATCCCCAATCTCATGGATGAGTCTCTGAGTACAAGATCACTTAAACTCCTATTGAACGTGAAACGTGAACTTGAACGTGAACTCCAACGTGAAAAACTCGAAGAAAACCATTCATGAAAGCTGTTTTCCAGCACAACTGCATCTGAGCATAGAGCATCATCAACAACAGGAGATTCAGTTTTCGACTCTTTCGGAATGATGGTGTGCAAAACCTCCAGGGATTAGACCTGAAAATGTTAGATAAACATGCGTTGTAGTAGTGATGTTTGGCTTCATACATGTTAGAAGTTTCATGTAAGGTACAATACAAAGTGTGCAAGTACTGTGATGATCTGTTTAGTGACCTGCTGTCGTCTTACCCTGAACGGACGGTGGCGAATATGAAAATTTTTTCGAGGTATCCATGGGTGGTGCTATATTTTTTAAATGGTTCCAATTAAATTTGAATTTGACTGGGACAAAACGAGTAACACAGAGAGCGACAAGGCACTGGAACTCAACATACAGAGCATGGATGTCTGCATTATGACCAAGAAGGACACAATTGTCAAATGAATTGTCAATGACGTGACGTATGAAGTGCCACATAAACGACGGCGTTATCAAGTTGTTATTTTTGACATGGGCGCAAAAATACTTATGTAAGAACCCTGACGATGGTGTATTCCGCAACCGGGACCTATATGGGCCGTGTTTTTCTGTCTGTCTGTCTGTCTGCCTGTCTGTCTGTGTGTTTTGTTATTGTTGTTTGCCGCTGGTTCCCAGTGATTAATCTTAAAATAATACGATTAATAAGTTTCTTTGAATAATTGAAGGTGTTACTTGTTGCCGTTGCGGATGTATGTGCTGCCGGCAAAGAACAGTGTAGCGCCTACTAGATATACCGTAAAACTGGTAATTTTCCGCGAGGACTTATTAATTTGAAAGCATTTCGCGATCGAACTTCTTTCGCGTTGAAGGGAACCGCGTAATATAGAAGCGGAGATGTAAATGAATGACCACTGGAACTCATGAAGATATGAGCCCCACGAATAGAAAGCTACTTATTAACGGTCTTCTTTCTCAGAAATTCGTTCTTGTCAAAGATTCCTATACTTGAAACGCCCACTTCAACCTCAATAGTTTATTGCCATATTGTATCACTTGGGATTGCTGTCTTTGGGGGAGGAGGTTGAAGCGAACAAAGGGCCGAGAGGAAAATCCACTGTACGATTATAATATCCACTTCGGGGGCCGACCGCTTAACTCCCCTGCATGTGAGATTGTGGACACCTGTGTACACAAAAACGAGCACTGATAGCGGAGGCACAAAGAGAAACGAGGGCCACTAACAAGTTTAATATCATGAAGAAAGAAAACACACAGAAGCCGGAGCAACCAAAGCTAAGCCTGGAAGACACTCCTACAACAACTATCCCTTAGCGAGACAAAAACACGTGCAGCATATCACGCTCCGTCCTGCTCAGAGCAACTGAAGGCTCACTCACGCACCGCTCGTTAACAACTCTCCAGATGTGATAAGCTTCTACCACTTCAGTCTTTAACCTATCCATTGCCCTGTCCAAAATGGTTGTGTCACCTAATAGCCGTTTGCATTTGCAGACGCTGCAATGGGCAGTCAGGTGGCCGCAGATAGGTGTCTTTGAAGAGGGACAACAATGCTCTCTTAATCTCGCATTAAAGCAGCGCCCCGTTTCCCCAACGCAACTTCTTCCCACATGTCGGCGGGATGCAGTACATCACATTCATCACATATTGCAAAAACACGCCCCTGTGCTTAACTCCACAACTCCACAAAATTGTGATCGGTAGGGTGGGTTGTGGGAGAGAAAGATCCTGGTTGTGGAGCTAACCACAGGGACATGCTTTTGCAATGTGTAATGCCTGTGGTGTATTGCATCCCGCTGATATGTGGGAAGACATATGTTTGGCAAACAGGGCGGTGTGTTAATGTGAGATTAAGAGAGCATTGCTGTGCTTGTTCAACGATACCAATCTGCGGCCATGGCGCTGCCCATTGCAGCGTCTGCAAATGCAAACCGTTGTTCCGTGACACGACCGTTTTGGATAGGGCAATAGATAGTTAAAGACGGAAGTGCTAGACGCTTATCATATCTGGCGGCTTCGAAGCGAGCGGTGTGTGAGTGGCGCACGTTTCTGTTTGTCCCTCCGCTGTCCGTTTTGTAACACTTCGAAGCCGTTTTTGCACCTTTGTCAACAAACAAAGCTTGGGCGTCTTCTCAATGACCAAGAAGGACACAATTGCCAAATGAACTGTCAATGACGTGACGTATGAAGTGTCACGTCAATGACCGCGTTATGAAGTGTTTTTTTTTTGTGACATGGGCGCAAAAGTACTTATATAAGAACCCTGACGATGGTGATTCCTCTTCCAGGACCTATATGGGCCGTGTTTGCGTGTGTTTGTGTGCGCGCGTGTGTGTTTTGTTGTTCGCCGGTGGTGCCCAATGATTAGTCTTATAATCATACGAATAATAAGTTTCTTTCAATAACTGAAGGTTTTACTCGTTGCCGTTGCGGCTGTATTTGCTGCCGGTAAAGAACAGTATAGGGCATACCTGAAATACCGTAAACCTGGCAATTTTTGCGAGAACCTAATTTGAAAGAAATTCGCGATCTTGCTTTTTTTTTCGCCGCATAAGGTTCCGCGTAATATGCCAGCAGGGATGTAAAAGAATGACTACTGGAGCTCGCGAAGATATCAGCCCGACAAACAGACAGCTTTCTATTAACGGTCTTCATTCTTCTTGTCATTCCTTCTTGTCTAAGATGTCGATAACTGAATCGCCAACAGCTTATTCGCATAACGTATCACTTCGGACTGCATAAAAGCGGTAGTATTTTCCTTCTTTTTTGAAGCGCACATTGAGCGAGAGAGAGAAATCCAATGTGTAAACTGACACTTTGGGGGCAGATCGGGACTTTGGGGACTCGAACCCACATCTTCTGGATTACAGGTTCAGGGCTCTAACAACTGAGCTAAGCTAACCTGTGTTTGCCCTTTCTATTTGTGTTCCAGCCTGAGAACATCTGTTCTCTCATATTCAAAAGTTGCCGCTTGCGGTGATCTCGTCGTATGAATGTGTGTATGAGTAAGAAAAATGAAAAAGTGAAAGGGGGAAGAAATGAGAGAGAGTCGTTGATTGGTCACTTCAGATGACGCCCGCTTGGGAGTCGTTGGGAAGGTGTATTAGCTTAGCTCAGTTGGCCCTCCTCTTCGGATTTGTTTCGGTTTCAATCTGTCTTCCAACGTCTAATGACATTTGTCAGGTAGAGGCCTATTCAATGTGTCTCTCGCAGTGTGTCCTTACAAACCTGGCTATCAGAATGTGCTGCGTGCACGTTCCTATACAGCAGCACCGCAAGCGATGCAGCGCGCTATTTCCGGTACCGGTTAAGCCGAGACCACACGAGACCAGTAATAGGAAGTTTTAGAGAATGGTTTCCCCTCAACTGGGTACGGAACGATACCTCGGTTTCGCTGAAAACAGTTCACGCTAGAGCCCTGTAGTGCTGAAATGACGCATATAATTAAACGCGTTTTTGCAGGATCGGCAACCCTAAATTTTAGCCTTTCACGAGAGAAGCATTAAGGCGATAAAGGATGTGCCTTTTAGAAGTGGGCTCGAATGTATGACCTACTTTCCCATTTTTTTTCTTCAATTTTTGCGAGGACGCAATGCGTGCACACGGCGACAACAAATACTAAGCATATACACCGGAAAGCACATTTCACGGTGAACGAAATGATATATTGCTCATCATAAAGTACTTGGCAGACGCTACGCGGGAGGGCCCTGAATACAATAATAAAGTGAACGACCAGCCACGTTTGACAATTTTTTACATAGTGGTGGGACTTACTAAATCATTTTTCTACACTCCCGTCCACTGTCGCCCATGTGGAAAACAAGCGAAAGATCACAGAGGTTTCTTCCTGACGTCGCGTCTGCGCAAACGAATGTCTATCTCGGTAAAGAATGGACGTAGAGAATTGAAAGAAACTGCTTCGTCACCTAGAGATATCGGACAAAAATATAAAATTCTTCAAGCAAACTCTGAGACCACGTACGGACTCGTAGGCAAGATCTTAAGTTGAAGCAACCTGATGTGGCTTTTGTCTAGAGATAGATGTGACGTCACCGAACGATCGAATAAGAGAAAAGGTTAGGTTTTCGAAAGAGTGTAGAGGCCTTCTCTGTTATGTAGAAGGTGTTGTAGACGTTTCATCGTGTATCACCATTGTTCTTTTTTTTTTTTCTAAAAGCGGTATCAGCTCACCGAAGGGAACAGAATTCGTAGCCTTCATAAGGACCAGTACAATGACGAGGAGGTTCCTATGCATTGGGATGATAAGGTGCACCACAGAACCAAAAATATAAGGCCAATCACCTAACATCTTGCAAAACAATAAACTTACAATCTACGGCTAGATTCTTGGAGGTGGTCTCCTCTCACTGCCACACGAGCCCAACAAGGCACAAGTGGCTCTTTCGCACTGCCGCTGCAATGGCTGGAATAAGATATGCTCACATCGCGTTATCGCATTCCGTAGTACAGTCACTATCGACCGGCGGAATGAATGCGGAACGATGGCACTTTCCCAAGCAGCGCAATGTGCAGTCGAGTGCAATAGAAGTGGACTGGTAGGTGGAAGGCCATCAATAGATTCGTGGAACTCGAGAACATCGATAACACACATACCGTCTAGGCCTATTGCACTCGCTAACAGAACATTGTACACTTGGGTTCGTCGGAAAGCGCCATTGACAGAAGTGCAATAGTGTAATCGATGAGGACGTGGCGACCAGTTCGTAGAAAGCAGGCTGAATTCAAATAGGCGGCAGTTTGTTGCATTGTTTTGTCATTGGTACTTGAGATTCTTCGTTTCCAGTTTAGAGGCCGGTTCTTAACTACATTTGCAGCCGGAATCAACTGTCTGAAATTAGTTCGTGACCTCATACGTCCCGGTATTCTACCAAGTCTTTCAATCTCAGACACCGCCACAGTAACAAACGAAAGGGATGAATCAGGTCATCAACCTCAGCCCTTAAGCACCCAGGAAAGCACCTGTGCATTTTGGAATGATGCTCTGGATCGCTTTCCGCCTTTTGGAGGGGAGACCATCACGAGGGGCCGCTACTGTGACGCCTCTTGGTAGGGATCCACGTTTCGGTGTCGGTACGGTTACTGACAGTCCAAACTGTCATATTGGAACACATATCTCGTATTCGTAACACATTACCAGGAAATATCAACTCTGGACTGCCTCTTGCACGCGTAAAGGCCGTCCCGCATGGTGCGCGTTTCCGTGAACATCGCGCTGGGTAAAACTGCACAGCCACGCAGCGTGAAAAAAATACCAGTGTCAAACCGCATGGGGCGCAAATCTCGCTGCTGCATCTGCAGCGGGTTTGGGGTATGTGGTTTACGAAGTGTTGGCAACATTCTACTCTCTGTCCTGTTCCGTCTTGAGATGGTTATTCTTTGTGTGCGTCCCTTTGTAATTGATTTGCATTAAGTAAAATGAATCCAGACCGTCGGCTTGGGGGGGGGGGCGATTTGTATGTCAGAGCATGTAGTGGCGGAGGTGGGAGAGGTAAAGCCAATGTATAAACTGATGTTCTGGGTGGCGATCGCCCCCTCCCCCTGGATCCGCCACTGTACTTGGTGATGTTCTTCTGGCCAGTTTCACGTCAGTTCAGGCAGGGAGGTCCCATCGACCTCCTCTATGTTCAATATTTGTTTTATATTTTGGAAGGTCATCGTACATGATGGCCAACAGCGGTAAAATGCATAATTTCTACGGAATAGTTTTCGCGCAAGAGAGAAAAAGAAAGAAAAGAGGATATCTGGCCCTGAATTCGACTGTTTCAGTTTTACAGTATTTCCACGCGTAGATCTCACGAGTCTTAAAAGATACTGCAGTGAATTTCATTTATACTTTATTATGCCTAGAGGCCAGCAGTCCAGCGCAAATTTTGGCGCGCAGGAGCAACGCTCTGTGATATAAAAAATGGTGAACATGAGTAGTAATTGGCCTTGTCCAGGCTTCGGCGGTGAGAAACTACGGCACCCCTGGCCTGAGCCCTGCGCGTATTTTTCCCTGCGCGGCGCGTGTGCGGAGGCTTGTCCGCGCGCTCATAACATGCAGAGACATGCAAAGAAGGGCCATACACAAAAGTACAAGTGAAAATATATTTATTAATGCCAATCAAGTTGAGATATATTTATTAAAGCCAATAGTGCTGGGAATTGTGCCAATTGTGATGCCAATCAGGTGAAGGAGAAAAACCCAGCCGAAAAAAACATTCACCACCTGTAACAGGGCAGTGCTCGGGTGGAGGGCTGCTGTGGTGGGCGGAGCTTGACCGGAGGGCTGCGTGCGCGTTTACCATTCAGCCTGGGCCGCCGACTTTCGTCATTTTTCAGCCTGAGTCGACTTGAATCGTAATTTTTCCTGCTACAACAGGTGTGCAGTAGGCTGTTTACATGCAGAGGATAGCCATACACAAAAGTACAAGTGAAAATATATTTATTAAAGTCATTAGGAATTATGTTATGACTCTGCGTGAATGGGAAAAACTTAGCAAAAAATCTGAAATAGAAGGAACACAATACACGTAACAAAGAATATACCTATTACAGGTATGATACATTAGCATTGAATAGGTATTACAAATCAAACACAATATTTTTATTAACAGCAATCAAAAGTTTTCAATGAATTAGAAGTGATAGCGCATTTAATCAAAGAAGATATTCTTAATCAATACGTTTACAATCAAATTACAAGTGCTATTATAAAAAGTCTGAGATGTTAGAATCTGATAGGTGTAAGTAATTTCGAGCACAATAGCTAAGTTTAATATTCCAACATGACAACAATTTAATTAATCAATTTGTATTGAAGTGAATAGCGCTGATATAAGGCAATAATTCGAATCAACACATAGCATATATATAGAACCAATGATCCAACATGTAGGGAAATAATAGCTACACCATATCAAAACGAGAAACGATCACCACATTTAATCAAAAAAGATATTCTTAATCAATATGATTATAAACAAAAGTATAAGTTATATTATAAAAAGTCTAATATTCCTATACGTGAGAACCATCAGTGGATAGCTGGAAGTTCTGATAGTGGTATGTAATTAACTGTGAATAGCAGAGACCCTGGAAGACTATGGGGCAGGAACACAAGAAGAAATAAAATCTATACCACTACAAAGAAGATATTCCCAATCAAAACAACACAGTAATCTATCATTCAGAAAAGCAGAACACACACACACATATACATTGGATGGTGATGGGGTGGTAGATTCACCGCCGTTGAGGCGGTACACTGCCCTATTTCGCGTTGGGGGAGGATGAAGGGATGATGATGGGGCTTTCAAAGAGCCGTCGCCAGACCGGTGGAGCACAAGTACTCCGCCAGAAGACGAAGGCCCTGCGTCTGGTGGGCAGCGTTCGACCACGGACCGAGGATCTTCGCTAGGTTGAACGGCCGCTTGTCAATGCGTTGCATAGAGAGTTCCATTAGGGCACGCTCGTGGTGGTATTGCCCGCAAGCCAGGATGACGTGGCTGAGGTCGCCGTGCACTCCACAAGTGGGGCAGAGGGAAGACGAGGTGGAGCCGAGACGGTGTTGAAAGGCAGTTGTAAAGTCAACGTTGAGCCTCATGCGGTGGAAGAGAGCAGTTAATGGGCGCGGTAGTCGCGGAGGAAGGACGAGAGAAAGCGTGAGGTCTACAGCAGAGAGAAGGGAGTGAGGGAGGGAGTGAGAGAGGTAGGGAGTGAGTGAAGACAACAGGACCGAGGAGTCCACGTATCCCCAAGTTGGCCACACACTGGAGCGCGGGTCTTGAGTCTGTAAAGACGACCCAGGACTGAGCTGGACTGGCTGATATTTTTGCATAGCAAATAGAATGGCGTAAAGCTCGGCACACGTAGACGATGTTCTGTGAGAAAGACGGTGACCACAGGAGACAGACTGGGATGGAATGACAAATGCCGAGGACGATCCACCCCGAGTAGATGACCCGTCAGTGAAAACTGACGTTGACGCTGTGTAGTTGTCGTTCATCATGCCCAGGGTAAGCTGCTTTGCGACACACGGGGCTGTATCCCTTTTCCTTCCATGCAGGCCAGGAACAGTTAGGCAGGTGACTGGGCTTGACAGAGACCATGGAGGGGCACTGGGAGCCACTGTCTTCACTACGAAACGCGGGACGCTAGGCTTCAGCTGAGTCATCACCGAGCGGACCTTGCAGTGCTTGCGCCTCAAGATCTTCGAAACGAGCGGGTGCCGCCGATGATGGGATACAAGGCGGAGAAAAAGTCGGCAGGTCTCACCGTAGCGAAGAACCTCCAGCAGGGTGTCCCTCGCTTCGGCAATAACTGCTCGGGTCTCTGCTGCTCGGGGGACGCCGAGGCACACACGGAGGCTTCGCGCCAGGAGGCACTGCAGCTTATGATCAGAAGATGTCGGCAGGCCATTAAGCACCGGCAAACTATACGCGAGGAACCCTCGAACCAAAGCCCTGTGGACGGCCAACAGAGAGCTCGTGTCACTGCCCCATCTCATGCCTGCCAAGCGACGGATCACTGCAATCCAACGGTGGATCTTGAACTCCAAGCTTGCAATATGCCTCCGCCAAGAGAGCCTAGCATCAACAGTGAGACCGAGGAGCCTATGGTGAGACACGTGCTTCAACGGTATGCCTGCAACGGAAAGCTGGAAGGGCCTCATGTTCCGCCTTGTAAAAGGAATTACTACTGTCTTTTCCGTCGATATGTCTAAGCCCGCCAGGGACAGGTACTGCTGGATAGCATCGAGAGCGAGTTGGAGGCGTCGCTGGAGGGCAGGACGGGATTTACAGGTGGTCCAGATACAAATGTCATCAGCATAGATGGAGATAGCCACTTTCCTACCGACGCAACCTCGAAGGCCAGCCATAACAATGTTGAATAAGATGGGGCTCAGAACACTCCCCTGGGGCACCCCATGGGTCAACTTGACAAAGTATGTATCCCCCTGGCTTGTGCGGACGAACACTTCCCGTCCATGAAGGAAATCAGTAAGCCATGAGAGAGCTCTGAAAGGCAGGGCAGAAAAGCACAAGAAAAAATCAAACTCATCAGAAAATAGACATGTTAAAAATGAACTGCGCCACATAGCACGCTCCTAGCCAACAAACAGAACAAAGAACGACACGAACACAAGAAGAAATAAAATCTATACCACTACAAAGAAGATATCCCTAATCAAAACAACAGAGTAACCTATCATTCAGAAAATCAAAAGAAAAGATCACTCATCAGAAAGTAGACTTCTTAAAAATGAACTTCACCACATAGCACGCTCCTAACCAACAACGAGATCTGATGATATCTGCCCCGATTTGTTGAAGAATGGTGCCGATAGATGTATGGAAGACCGCGGAACACGAACGACAAGAGGAAATAAAATCTATACCACTACAAAGAAGATATTCTTAATCAATATGATGACCATCAAATTACAAATTGTATTAGAAAAAGTCTGAGAACTGAGAACCATCATTGCAATAGCGTGAATATCTGTCATAACATTTCGTGTGCAATAGGGAATCTCAGTTTCATATTCCAACATTACTCAATTTTTAATTTTTTATTAAGTGAACAGCATAGACGTAAGGAAATAACGAGAAACAACACAATCAACAGCTACAATTAATAGAGAGCCAAACCTGCGCACCATCCAACACATAGAGAAATAATAGCTAATCAATCTATCAAAGGCGAAATAGCACAGACTTAACGCTGAAGAACAGAGGAACACTCGGCGACACGTAAACAACAACAGAGGAAAATAATCTATCATTGAACCATCATAAAATCGACCAATATACAATTTTCATTCTAAAAAACACTACGAACCTTGATGGAGGTATCAAAGACGTAGAAAATATGCACTGTTTTCACTCTTTTCCTCAAAGCCAGGAGACTTTATGTCTCTATATATGTGACCATAGCACCACACATGCTTTATCACTCAAAGGGTTAGGGGCTATTTTACTTCGTCGAGCAAACGGGGCGCTCTAGAGGTCAGATAAGAGAGTTCAAAGGCGATATATTTTATTGTGTGCAAATAGATGTCGATATCACTCGCGGGGGTCACTATCTTTTCGCATCCTTTCCCTGAAACGGAAATCTTTCGTCAAAGTGGTTGACAAGTCGGCTAAGTTTGTAGAGATGCGATATTGTTATTGAAGATGCAGAGAAAGTACAAATTATTAATTAGTAGCAACGATACTCAATCAAGAACGAGAAACAAATTTAATTACACAAATTTTTGTAATATCTTGCAGCAGAAATTTCTACTGAACCACACAGAAATATTAAATGTGAAATGCAACTCAGAGTTATGAGGCATTCCCATCTGAGAGATACTTACTTATGTCAATCGAGTGAACAATTGAAACAAATGCAAGACAATAATTATTTCAGGCAGTAAGTTCACAACTCATAGAATATCAGACGAGTGAATACTTGAAACAAAGTCAAAACAATAATTCTCACGACAGGTGGAGATTATAGCATTCTAAACCAGATAATAAAATTTTAATCAATATAATAAACATAGATATGCTTTTAATTAAGTGTAGATCTGCACTTGAAAACAGAAGAGACAATTGCTCTACATTGAAAGATGGACATATTTTGTACTCGCTGCCATAAATCATGGGAAGATGTGATAAAAAAATGCTTCGAAAAGGAAGAGCCGCGAAACGATTCCATTATCGCTGCCTTTCAATACGTCCTAGACATGGTCGTATTCAGAGATATGGTACAAATTACGGAACTGGAGGTGCAAGAATTTATATGCCGAATCTACAATACTTCTGCACGTCAACGTCGGAAGGGCCACTGGGATTGATGGCGGAGTTTTTGAGGTTTGCTAACGAAGAATTGAAATACACTAGACCAGATGTAATTGTAATCATTGCAATGGGCATTGCATTCATCAAGAAAGCAGTCAGATCAAATTATCATATACAAGCGGTCTATATCGCACGATTCATGACGGATTTGTTGAAATTACACATATCTGAGATAGACAGTACATAAAATCTTATCATGTGATATGTTCCACTACCACGGCAAACGCAATTATTTTATTCTACCAGTCAGTGATGTCGAATGAACAGAAGTTCAATATTGTTGTACAAGGTCTGATGTATCATCATTTATTGAAACTCAACAAACATATCAATTGCGGTGGACCACCGGACGATTTTCATCTAATACTCTCTTGTACACCATTCAAGAATCTTCATACAAAGAAAGGAAACATCAATAAGAGACTGTGCAAGTTGATCGCGACAAAGTGCAAGTTGTTGAAGCAATAAAAACACGGCGACAACATATCACCTGCGTTAATCAACGCTGGATTCAAGCGCCCAATAATCAGAATAAACTACTTGATGTCTTCGGAATTCCTGAATCAAGACAACAAACGAAAACTTCAGAGTTTGGAATAGAATTGTAATTTATCGCAATAAACAAGCATAAAATTTAAATAATAATTGTATTCTTTGTCATCATTGTAATGTATTCTACACATCGCAACGAAAACAGCTTATGATTAGATTGAAGATTGCTAAGGAGACGAATATTCCACAATTTGTGTAAGAATTCTCATATGGAATGAGACCTGACCACCAAATAGGTTTTACTCGACTACACTCTGTACAAGTTCAACACCAGAAGGATAGAATTGCCGGAGAAGGATCGGTCATTGAAATTTAGAGACATGATACATCAGTCTATGAGTACAAAAAGGATCACTAATCTCCTGTGAAAACTTTTCATATTTCATGAATTAAATTCCACAGTGCATGTATATTTCTCAATCAGTTAAACTAGCCCAGACGTAGTAAAAGAAGAAGAAAAGGCGCCTTTGACAAGCAACCCAATTGGAGTGCGGAACAAATAAATAAATATTTTTGTCAACACAGTTGTCCATTTGTATCACTGGATAGGAAAAAATGAGCCGTCCAAGACAGAGCAAAACCGGAAATAAGGCAAGATAACTGATTGCGGCGGGATAAGTCAAAGCGTTCGCGACACAGTGTCATCGACTTTTACAATCGCATTCGGGTTCAGTGCCTGGGAGATAACACGAAGCCTTCGCGAAAAGCGAATCTATTATCAGATGCCACAATGCAAACGAAAGATTTTACGAGCATGACGTGCAGGCCAAGTCTACATTTCTAATCATGTAGTCTTCGTAACACACGGCATACAAACATATATGAAATAATTTCCAAGTGGCAATCAGATTTTGGGAGAAGTGTTTAACCAATATACAATGAAGATGAGCGTTATGCATAAACACAATGGAAGATATGTTATATTAATTATAATAACCAGATCAGCGGAGGTCACACATAAATGTAGATCCAATTCACAAAATACACTCGATATTTCACGTAGCCATACAGAAAAACTGTTACATTATTTTAATGTCATAGCATCCGAGCACTACAAATGGAAAGACCGTGCTTTAATTTTATAAGTCTTTAGCTCATAATGTTGTAAAACGCAAATTCCACACTGAAGATCATTTTCTTCTTTAAATTTTCAAAGTCAAAACTGTACGCTATATCTTGCATTTCTCTAAAGATATAGATGAAAAAGTTGTGCATATACTCACAGATACTATACAAGATATTCGATTGCGGATTAAATGCTAAAATTTATCGATTCACGTTCAGGAGAAGTGGTGACTACCACACATCAGTAAGAGTTTAATTAAAATTTGAACAGGTGTTGCGATTTATGATCAGTGTTGTAGAATGTGTAATTTCACAACGCAAGCTTTAGCTCGATCACTTTGACGAGCCCTCTTTCACGATGTCAGAGAAGTTAATCGAATGGATTGATATTTTCTGTATACACTATAACATAATGCGAATTCTTTATGTCGTGGATATTAAAAGTTACGAATATTTTCCGAACAAAATTTACTTAACACTCGAAGAAAGGGTCACCCGCGTCGACGAATCCGTTTCCGGAAAAAGCAACACGCTCGCGTGCGGTGCCGCGTTAACGCGTCGGGCGCAGAATCTCGTTCGGTTTCGGGTACGGCATTGGAGAAATGCGGGCCGGCGTGTTGCCGAAACGACTTCGAGGACGCGGGTGACCCTTTCTTCGAGTCTTAAGTAAATTTTGTTCGGAAAATATTCGTAACTTTTAATATCCACGACATAAAAAATTCGCATTATGTTATAGTGTATACAGAAAATATCAATCCATTCCATTAACTTGGTTAACTATTGGTTAAACACTTCTGATGGCGGTTGTGTGATCCACTTCTCCCAAAATCTGATTGCCACTTGGAAATTATTTCATATATGTTTGTGTGCCGTGTGTTACGAAGACTACGTGATTAGAAATGTAGACTTGGCCTGCACGTCATGCTCGTAAAATATTTCGTTTGCATTGTGGCATCTGATAATAGATTCGCTTTTCGCGAAGGCTTCGTGTTATCTCCCAGGCACTGAACCCGAATGCGATTGTAAAAGTCGATGACACTGTGTCGCGAATGCTTTGACTTATCCCGCCGCAATCAGTTACCTTGCCTTATTTCCCGTTTTGCTCTGTCTTGGACAGCTCATTTTTTCCTATCCAGTCATACAAAGGGACAACTGTGTTGACAAAAATATTTATTTGTTGCGCACTCCAATTGGGTTGCTTGTCAAAGACGCCTTTTCTTCTTCTTTTACTACGTCTGGGTTAGTCTAACTGATTGACAAATATACATGCACTGTGGAATTTAATTCATTAAATATGATAAGTTTTCACAGGAGATTAGTGATTCTTTTTGTAATCATAGACTGATATATCATGTCTCTAAATTTCAATGACCGATCCTTCTCCGGCAGTTCTATCCTTCTGGTGTTGAACTTGTACAGAGTGTAGTCGAGTAAAACCTATTTGGTGGTCAGGTCTCATTCCATATGAGAATTCTTACACAAATTGTGGAATATTCGTCTCCTTAGCAATCTTTAATCTAATCATAAGCTGTTTTCGTTGTGGTGTGTAGAATACATTACAATGATGACAAATAATACAATTATTATTTCAATTTTATGATTGTTTATTCCGATAAATTACAATTCTATTCCAAACTTTGAAGATTTCGTTTGTTGTCTTGATTCAAGAATTCCGAAGACATCAAGTAGTTTATTCTGATTATTGGGCGCTTGAATCCAGCGTTGATTAACGCAGGTGATATGTTGTCGCCGTGTTTGTATTGCTTCAACAACTTGCACTTTGTCGCGATCAACTTGCACAGTCTCTTATTGATGTTTCCTTTCTTTGTATGAAGATTCTTGAATGGTGTACAAGAGAGTATTAGATGAAAATCGTCCGGTGGTCCACCGCAATTGATATGTTTGTTGAGTTTCAATAAATGATGATACATCAGACCTTGCACAACAATATTGAACTTCTGTTCATTCGACATCACTGACTGGTAGAATAAAATAATTGTGTTTGCCGTGGTAGGGGAACATATCACATCATAAGATTTTATGTACTTTCCATCTCAGATATGTGTAATTTCAACAAATCTGTAATGAATCGTGCGATATAGACCGCTTGTACATGATAATTTGATCTGACTGCTTTCTTGATGAATGCAATGCCCATTGCAATTATTACAATTACATCTGGTCCAGTGTATTTCAATTCTTCGTTAGCAAACCTCAAAAACTCCGCCATCAATCCCAGTGACCCTTCCGACGTTGACGTGCAGATATTTTTATACGTGTTGTAGATTCGGCATATAAATTCTTGCACCTCCAGTTCTGTAATTTGTACCGTATCTCCGAATACGACCATGTCTAGGACGTATTGAAAGGCAGCGATAATGGAATGGTTTCGCGGCTCTTCCTTTTCGAAGCAGATTTTTATCACATCTTCCCATGATTTATGGCAGCAAGTACAAAATATGTCCATCTTTCAATGTAGAGCAATTGTCTCTTCTGTTTTCAAGTGCAGATCTACACTTAATTAAAAGCATATCTATGTTTATTTTATTGATTAAAATTTTATTATCTGGTTTAGAATGCTATAATCTCCACCTGTCGTGAGAATTATTGTTTTGACTTTGTTTCAAGTATTCACTCGTCTGATATTCTATGAGTTGTGAACTTACTGCCTGAAATAATTATGGTGTTTTTGTTTAATTTATTTTGTTATTTATTTATTTGTTATTTTAATTTGTTTCAATTGTTCATTCGATTGACATAAGTAAGTATCTCTAAGATGGGAATGCCTCACAACTCTTAGTTGCATTTCACATTTGATATTTCTGTGTGGTTCATTAGAAATTTCTGTTGCGAGATATTACAAAAATTGATGTAATTAAATTTGTTTCTCATTTTTGATTGAGTATCGTTGCTACCAATTAATAATTTGGACTTTATCTACACCTTCAATAACAATATCGCATCTCTACAAACTTAGCCGACTTGTCAACCACTTTGACGAAAGATTTCCGTTTCAGGGAAAGGATGCGAAAAGATAGTGACCCCCGCGAGTGATATCGACATCTATTTGCGCTGCACAATAAAATATATCGCCTTTGAACTCTCTTATCTGACCTCTAGAGCGCCCCGTTTGCTGGACGAAGTAATATAGCCCCTAACCCTTTGAGTGATAAAGCATGTGTGGTGCTATGGTCACATAGATAGAGACATAAAGTCTCCTGGCTTTGAGGAAAAGAGTGAAAACAGTGCATATTTTCTATGTCTTGGATACCTCCATCAAGGTTCGTAGTGTTTGTTAGAATGAAAATTGTATATTGGTCGATTTTATGATGGTTCAATGATAGATTATTTTCCTCTGTTGTTGTTTACGTGTCCCCGCGTGTTCCTCTGTTCTTCAGCGTTAAGTCTGTGCTATTTCGCCTTTGATAGATTGATTAGGTATTATTTCTCTATGTGTTGGATGTTGCGCAGGTTTGGCTGTCTATTAATTATAGCTGTTGATTGTGTTGTTTCTCGTTATTTCCTTACGTCTATGCTGTTCACTTAATAAGAAATTAAAAATTGAGTAATGTTGGAATATGAAACTGAGATTGCACACGAAATGTTATGACAAATATTTACGCTATTGCACTGATGGTTCTCACGTCTCAGACTTTTTCTAATATAATTTGTAATTTGATTGTCATCATATTGATTAAGAATATCTTCTTTGTAGTGGTATAGATTTTATTTCCTCTTGTCGTTCGTGTTCCGCGGTCTTCCATACATCTATCGGCACCAGTCTTCAACAAATCGGGGCAGATATTATCAGATCTCGTTGTTGGTTAGGAGCGTGCTATGTGGTGAAGTTCATTTTTAACAAGTCTACTTTCTGTTGAGTTTGATTTTTTGTTCCGATTTTCTGAATGATAGATTACTCTGTTGTTTTGATTAGGAATATCTTCTTTGTAGCTGTATAGATTTTATTTCATCTTGTGTTCGTGTCGTTCCCTGTTCTGTTTGTTGGCTAGGATCGTGCTATGTGGTGAAGTTTTTAACATGTCTATTTTCTGATGAGTTTGATTTTTTCTTCTGATTTTCTGAATGATAGATTACTATGTTCTTTTGACTAACCAATGTAGTGGTATAGGTTTTATTTCCTCTTGTGTTCGTGTCGTTCCTTGTTCTGTTTGTTGGCTAGGAGCGTGCTATGTGGTGAAGTTAATTTTTAATATCTCTATTTTCTGATGAGTTTGATTTTTCTTCTGATTTTCTGAATGATAGATTACTCTGTTGTTTTGATTAGGAATATCTTCTTTGTAGTGGTATAGATTTTATTTCCTCTTGTGTTCGTGTCGTTCCTTGTTCTGTTTGTTGGCTAGGATCGTGCTATGTGGTGAAGTTTTTAACATGTCTATTTTCTGATGAGTTTGATTTTGTCTTCTGATTTTCTGAATGATAGATTACTATGTTGTTTTGATTAACCAATGTAGTGGTATAGATTTTATTTCGTCTTGTGTTCGTGTCCCATAGTCTTCCAGGGTCTCAGCTGTTCACAGTTAATTACATAACACTATCAGAACTTCCAGCTATCCACTGATGGTTCTCACGTATATGAATATTAAACTTTTTAGAATATAACTTATAATTTTGTTTATAATCATATTGATTAAGAATCTTCTTCTTTGATTAAATGCGGTGATCGTTTCTCGTTTTGATATGGTGTAGCTATTATTTCCCTACATGTTGTATGATTGGTTCTATATTAATGCTATGTGTTGATTCGAATTATTGCCTTATGGCTGCGCTATTCACTTCAATACAAATTGATTAATTTGTTTTGTGTCATTTGTTGTTTGTGTCAGCTATTGTGCTCGAAATTACTTACACCTTTCAGATTCTAACATCTCAGACTTTTTATAATAGCACTTGTAATTTGATTGTAAACGTATTGATTAAGAATATCTTCTTTGATTAAATGTGCTATCACTTCTGATTCATTGAAAACTTGTGATTACTGTTAATAAAAATATTGTGTTTGATTTGTAATACCTATTCAATGCTAATGTATCATACCTGTAATAGGTATATTCTTTCTTACGTGTATTGTGGTCCTTCTATTTCAGATTTTTTGCTAAGTTTTTCCCATTCACGCAGAGTCATAACATAATTCCTAATGACTTTAATAAATATATTTTCGCTTGTACTTTTGTGTATGGCTATCCTTTGCATGTAAACAGCCTACTGCACACCTGTTGTAGCTGGAAAAATTACGATTCAAGTCGACTCAGGCTGAAAAATGACGAAAGTCGGCGGCCCAGGCTGAAGGGTAAACGCGCACGCTGCCGTCCGGCCACGCGATGCCCACAACGGCAGCTCTCCACTCTAGCGCAGCCCACCTCTCGCGGGAAGGAAGTCGGCCCAAGTAGGAAAATGGTGAAAGAAGTCAGCCCAGGGTGAATGGTAAGCGCGCACGCAGCCCTCCGGTCACGCTCCGCCCACAACAGCAGCCCTCCACCCGAGCACCGCCCTGTTACAGGTGGTGAATGTTTTTTTTTTCGGCTGGGTTTTTCTCCTTCACCTGATTGGCATCACAATTGGCACAATTCCCAGCACTATTGGCTTTACTAAATATATCGCAACTTGTTGGCATTAATAAATATAGTTTCACTTGTACTTTTGTGTATGGCCCTTCTTTGCATGTCTTTGCATGTTATAAGCGCGCAGACAAGCCTCCGCACACGCGCCGCGCAGGGAAAAATACGCGCAGGGGTCAGGGCAGGAGTGCCGTAGTTTCTCACCGCCGAAGGCTGGACAAGGCCAATTACTACTAACATGCACTCCCGCAGCTTTGTTCCAACTTTGACGCGTGATTTCTCTGGCTGCAATTGCTCCTCACTACAATATTTGGTATCACTTCACTCAACTTTTAGTGCTCGTTCATCTGATATATCCTGCGTATAACTTTAAAAGAGATAAAATCATCGTGCCGGGAAACAATCTGAAACAATCCCGGTACGGAGGTTTCATCGCTTTTAAAGTATGTAATACCGAACAGCCCAATTTTTAACCATTTTCGTGCATATAACCCCTGCATGTATCTGGTGAAACAGGCAAATGTTAAGCTATATTTATAAAAAAAGAAACAAAGGAAAAGAACAAGAATTTTGAGCGTCTCTTTCTCGAAAAGCCCCCCCCCCCTCTGTTTAATTTACATTTTGCCTATTTAATGATGGTTAGCTATAACTGACCCACTTGTCGGCGCTTATATGCATCTTAGCTGGTACTTTTTGTAAATATCATCAATAAACGGTATAAATGCACCCGATGTTAGAGCTTTCATTTTAAGTAAAGAAATTATGTTTCGAAAGGCGTACACTGGCGATTAGCGCGTTAAGAAGCGGCTCTAGTCTGCATGCCTAAGTATCGGAGCCCGGCTGCCGGTACCGCAGGATGGCGGGCCTCCTGTCGATGTTCCCTTTGTTTGGGCAATGTTGTCTGGCATTACCTTTGGCTGAGCTGTTCGTCGACAAACTTTTGACGTTACATTAGTCAGCTGTAGGACTCGAACCCACGTCTTCTGGATTACCGGTCCAGAGCTCTTACCAATTAAGTTTAGCTACCACACGTCCCCAGCGACTTCCAAGTGCGCGTCATCTGAAGGGGCAAATCAACCACTCTCTCTCACTCATGCCCATTTCACTCTTACATTTTTCTCAGTCATACACGCAATCATACGACGGGAACTGCGCAAGCATCAACTGTTGAACATGAGAGCACTGATATTCTAAAGCTGGAACACATAGAAAGGACAAGTACAAACGAAGCCTCGGGTGCCTAATAAATCGATTATGAAAGACGGAAGTAATAGAAAAGGTTAGCCAGCTCTAGGATTCAAACCCACATGTTCTGGATTACCGGTCAGGGATCTTACCAATTGAGCTTAGCTAACACACCTCCCCAGCGACTTCAAAGGGCGCGTCATCTGAAGGGACAAATAAACTATTCTCTCTCGCTCGTCCCCTTTTCACTCTTACATTTTTACATTTTTCACACTCATACAAGCAATCATTCAGTGGGAACGACATAAGCGGCAACTGAGACAACTGATGTTCTCAGGCTGGAACTCCGAATCCCGCTCAGATGCTGTTCATGTACCCTATGGAAACAACAGCACAAGCAGCCCGTGATTGCCACCTGTTGGCGGGCCCGTCGACACGACCCGGTACGTCCTTCGCTCAGCGTACAATCTGATTGAAGGTTATCATACCTGAACTGCAACCCGAGCTGCCGAGCACAAGCGTCTGTCAGAAGATACTTCGAGAAACGTACGCAGCAGTCGACGATGCCACCTCTGCCGTGTCGATGACAGATCCCCGCTGACGTCACACCGCGATCCCACCTCTGAGTGGATGCAGGTGCTTCGTCACATTGTGACGCGCGTTCTCCGACTTGTCACGTGGCCTCCACACAAAAGCGGAGATGATAGCGTCAGCATGCGATGTAAACGTCTGCTGTGGGCGTGGCGTGTTCGCTAGGAAAGTGCTTAAGGTGTAAAAGCATAATAGAGTGGTGGCACATCTGGACGCGGTCAAAGAGAGAGAGCAAAAAAAAATTGCTCCCCTCTTTCCATGCACCTTTAAGGGTCACTTTAAAGATCCTATGCATATAACTTCCATAATGCCTTTGTAATAGTGACTAAATGTCAGCTCACCAATGCTCTGCCCTCAAAACACTCTTCGCCTTTTTGGACGCCACAAGGCTTCGATCGTCATGGTAACGGGACCCCATTCCTTCATTCCTCGCTTCACCTCCAGCAATGGGGTAGAGTATCACCCCCGGCGATGAAACTCCCTACTCGTCATCCTGAAATAAACTTGTTGTCGTTGTTGACTAAATGTGATTTGGTCACGTCAGCTTAACATAACTCCTAAATGTTTCAAAGAATGCACTAGTTTCTAATTTTGCCGACAATTTTGTAGTCAAAAAACCATCGGAGTGTTGCGGCTGGAGAACATTATGCTACCACATCTGTCAAGATGTACTTCCATGTCCCAGCTGCAGCACCCATTAACAATCATATTTAAAGGTCAGCTCCGGAGATACCTTAACTTCTTGAAACTGTAACAATATTCTGGAAGCCCATATCGAACTGCATCTGAAACCACCTTTCATTTCCACAAAACAGCCCCATATTTTAAATAATCGTAAATTAACCATTTGGAAACAGACATGGGGGCCGCCATTTTTATGACGGCAGCTGTTCACGCGGTCTATATCGTCGACGTAAGTGATATCAGTGTTCTTCAAGACTTCCCTCCCTCTCTACGGAGCATACGGGAATGTAAACAAGCGATGGTGGCAGGGAGCGTCTGCTCGATCGACGTAGGCTTCTTGATCGCATCGATTTTTTTATATTTGGGATGATCTACCAATGCCAAAACACGCTGTTGATACCATTTGTGCCGTTAGAATTCGTGCAATTATGCTGTCGCGTTCCGGCCAGCGGCAAACTGGCTAAGAACGCAATGGACGTCACGTATATCGTCAGCGGAACTGTGCTACGCCTAATACAAAAGATATTTTTATTCGCATTGTAGGTGTCTTTCATAAAGTAAGTCAATTCATTGCTTAATTAGAGACTTCACTCTCTTATAGTTACGGCTCACCACTGGTGCATGACTTGCGCATATCTTTCTCACTCTCGAATACCTGGGGTTTGACGTGACAGGAGCAGTAATCACATTTCTTGGCATTATACCGTGTGAACGAGTTGTGTTTGGCAACGCCATGTTATCGTATACACACTGCAGGTACGTACGTGAGAACTGGGCTTGAATGACAACCTTAGTGTAGATTCGCGATGAACGTATTTGCCGAAATTTTACGCTGTCGAGAGAGCAAGCACCAGATACAAGAACAAGATACTTACGTGAGGGCATCCGTGGCTTATGAGAGCTGAAGAGAAAAAGAAAGGAAGAAAAAAATAAACGAAAACAAAAATACACTGCACAGTACACGGGCACTGTGCAAGTGTAATTATCAGGGATATCTTGCACCTTATTTCGGCTTGTCTACTAGTGCAGTGCAGCCATGAGCCATCACATTAATCAACCACACACAAAAAAACAACAAGAAATGAAGATGAGTTGCTTCCACATGTCATCTACACCAGTATTACATCTGGATCTGCATGCTGGTTTCATGAGGCGAGTTAATTCTTGAATCAATGCACATCTCCACACATTCTACACATACTGTAATTTTACATGTAATATTGAATAGACCATAATTTTATTGAATACACAGGGATCATAAAACTATCCGACTCCCCCCATAAACCCTCGCAACAGGTAAACAAGTACACTGCAAGATGGACAGAATACAGGTGCAGTTGAGGGGAGTTGCCTCAGGACAGAAGCCGCCGATATTTCGAACAGAGACTGTTCTTAGAGACTAGGTACGAGACTGTTTGTACACGTTCACTGAAACCCTTCTGCTGTCGACTTGCATTTAATGCCTTGCAGAGCTGTTAGCGTTGTACTGACTCATTCACTGTAATGCTTGCGATGAGCCCCCCTGGTGTAGTCTCTTCAATCTGTTCGGGGGCTCATGAACAGCCATCGTCCACAGAGATCGAGCAGAGCACCAGAAAGTCCCTGGACATACCCTGACATGAAAATTAGCATTATTAGAATTCCAAAAACAGACAGGACAGGCTTGTGCAGTAAAAAAGCAATGCAATTGTCTGTTTCAGTAGTTTTCTCACACACATTCCTTATGTGTAGATACAGTATGTGGCACACAGATAAGGTGGAAGCGGTGGTGTGATACATGACCTACCTACCATGACATACTTAGATACATGACCGAGTAACAGCACTGAGACGAGGCAACTTTTAGTGCACACAATGCCGGGATGTCTTTCAGAATGGGAAGTACAGCCACTATCCCCTACAACACTTCGAATGTTCCAGTTCCTGTAAGTGAGAAATGCAGGACACTTGCTTAGTAATCGCTGCTAGCTTGAAATACTGTAAATCACCTTCGTGGGGCCAAAGCAGCTTCGCAATGTCTTGATGTGCGCATCTTGCATGGTGACTTTGATGCTCATGAATATGTGAAGCAACGTTATGATCCAAATATTCATGCCATGCCAGAGTATCATGAGCCATTTTACCGGAACCAGGTTTCCATTATCATTGCTTGTCCATGCGCGCACACATGTGCATGTTCACGATACTGTGGCACCATTATTGTAGCACCAGACGTTGCTTCACCAGTGCTGCTGTATGTACCTGTTTCCTGGGGCCTCAGCAAGGAGAAGCAGAAATTATAATTATACTTGTTAAGGCTAATATTCTTAGGAAAAGCAAAAAAGCATCTACATATTTAAGAGCTACAAAAATGTGATCAACAATGTTGACAGCATTGTTTGCCCCCAGCTATACCCCTGCTAATAGGAAATATGTTGTCAACCAATGGACAGCATACATATGCGTTATGACGGTGTGCTACAAAGCAAATGTGGCCCTCCTGGAATGTGCCATGTGTCAAAACGATGGTTCACAGGTAGAAGAGTCCTTCTCATGACTTCACCTATTTCTGCTAATCTGTGACCAGCATGCTGACCGTCATCCCTTGCTGGTCAAGGTACTCAGTTGCTGGAGTCAACTTCATTATAGTATAGAAGGACAGAATGGAATTTTTTGGCACGTAATAACTTTACATTACAGCTTGAATACACAGCACTCACAGACACAGCCCGGCTTGTAAAGAGGAAAGCAATATGCTACCATGTATGCAGGATATGAGGTAGTTCCATGGTTGGGAAAAGGCTGAGTGTGATCATACAGAAGTCCAGACAGACACAGAGTGTCTCAAAACTGGAACTCCTAAGTTGTTGCTGATTTCAGCTGCTGTGACTGTTTTGTCTTCCCTGTGCCCAAGCTCAGACTTCTCCAAACTCATATAATTTCTCAACCAGCTTCTCTGAGAAACTGCGTAGTTTTACACACAACCGCGGATTATAGGGCTTAGCAGTCCCATATTTGTCGTTCACATGTTTGCATTGTGTACAAGCCATAGTGGAAGTTCGTGCGGACACTTATCCGCAACTTTGGTCCTTTGGTGCTATACTCTCCTCTTTGTTGTCGTCGAACGAGGCAGGTGCCGCATCCCTTTCCAGCGACTTTTACAGTCCAAATCGGCCGTCAGGTGAACGACCTCGTAACATTCTGATGCAAAATGCTTCGAGCACACACGGCAGTTGCCTTGATAAGTTCAGAGCACTCAACCACTGGTTTCGTACCACTCAATCACGCACAATATCAACTGGGAACCTGGCACGAAACATCTTTCTTAGTAGCGTACCTGCTCGTACTGCGAGAAGCACGGCATTGTGACAATTCACTCACGCTGCATCTCTCACAAAGTGACAACTTACATGAGGTTGGGTGTACTGACTAGCATGAGTAGAAAGATGATCAAATTAAGGCGCGGATAAAGGTGCCCGTACGTGCACGACTCTCGATTTCGCTTTCAGCCTGACGAGTGACGAGTTATGATTGCTGGCGATTGCGAAACTGCGAGCCAGCAAACAAGCCAAGAGGAGCCAAAGCGAAAGCTGAGCGTGATGTCAGCTGTTCAAGCGGACGATCAAACGGCAAACCAAAACACAGATTTCGCAGTAAATACAGGGTATTCGCCCAAACTATTTTGGAAGTACATTCAGTAGGCATCAACCTTTGTGCCTGCGAGTTTGTTGTAATCTGTGGCAATGAGTTTCCTCCGGAGCTGACCTTTAATGATCCCTCGAGAAGTATCTGATCGTTTATCAATGTGGCTTAGCTATGAATGACCCACTTGTCGGCATTTATATCCATCTTAGCTGGTACCTTTTTTTTAAAATATCATCAATAAACGGTATAAATAATAATGGACGCACCACTGATCCTAGGGTACCCCTGACGTCACAGGAACTTCTATAGGCATACAATTATTAAACAAAACTTTCCGTGTACAAGCGGGTATATAATTACCAATGCACCTAGTTTCGTAATTGTTCTTTCTCAGACTGCTCCCTTTCAAAAACGAGGTTCTGATGACTAACTTTATCTGACGCTTTAAGAATGTGTATAAAGATAACATCACTTTAATTATTAGCGTTGATGCCCGATCCAAGGCTGAACAGAAACTCGACCAACAGTAGTAGTAGCAGGATATCCTCTTGTAAGACCGTGCTGAGGATGAGACAAAAGCGAGTTCTCTTCCGAAAAAACGAGAGAGATGATTACAAAGTATATGCTTAAAAATCTTACATGTTGTTGCGTTTAACGAAATTCGTCTGTAATGTATTTTAACTTGCTGTCTATCCCGTTAAAAGACAGGAAGCACATTACCCTTTTCCCGAATATCAGAAACCACACCAGACTGCAGAGAAACAGAATAAATCACTTCGAGGTATCGTGACACCCACTCAACATCACGAACCACGAACTCATTTGTGATCGTGTCTCGGCCACAGTCTTTCTTAGTGTCCAACATTCATAAAAGGTTAAAGATGTCTGAGCCAGAAAATGTTATATTCTCAATCTGAGGGATATCTTCTCTGGAAATAGGATCATTTCAACTGTTATTACCAATGTGAAAACATAAAGAAAAATATGCATTAAGACTGTTTCCAGCGCAAGTGCATCTGAGCACAACGCGCCCTCAACAACAAGAGATTCCGTTTTCGATTCCTTCGGAATGATGTTGTGCAGAACTTCCTGGGATTAGACCTCAAAATGTTAGATAAATATATGTTATAGCAGTGATCTTTGTCTTCATACATGCTAGATTTTGAAGTTTCATGTAAGGTGCAATACAATGTATGCAGGTACTGTCATGACCTGTTTACCCTGTCGTGCCGTCGTCTTACCCTGGGAGACGGCGGCGTATATGGAAAATTTATCGGGTTATCCATGTGTGGCGCCTATATATTTTTAAATTGCCCCAATTAAATTTAAATTTAACTCGGACAAAACGGGTAATGCAGGAAGCGACAAGGCATCCAACTCAACATACAAATAACGCAGACGCTTGGGTTAGTTGGTATTCCATGGCAAAGGTGCGAAAAACGCTGCGAAGGATTACAAAACGGACAGCGGAGGGACAAACAAAAACCGGCGCCACTAACAACTCTAATACTCTGAAGAAAGAAAACACACAGAAACCGGAGCAACCACAGCGAAACCTGGAAGACACAAGGTATATATAAACAGGTAGAGAAACTCTCATAGGGCCATGCGTCTTCAGATGGCGCCATTATAGAGACTGTCAGCGCCATCCATCCGTTGCGCGGAGTACTACTTTTGTAAATAAATGACGTCACATACGACGTCAGCAGCAGCATTAATAATAAGTAGTGCATAATTAGCCATGGCACGTTTGCATTCGCGTACTTCGATTGCGTTGTATACATTTCCCTTTTTCTCACCGAACCATACTAGTCACCCAGGACAGCAATACCAGACGAGAACAGAGAAGAATAAATCACAACAGGTTTAATGACATATCAGTTCGAAATTCCTAGAGTTATCACAGGTTTTGACGGAGGGTACATGAACCACAAATAAACAGGAAGTTTCACTTAATGTCCATTCCTAACCTAGACCTACAAGTACACGTAGTGATTGGCTGTTTGTATTTCCTCAACGAGTGGTCATAATGAGTCCCTTGGAAAAAATATGGCATCGTTGGTGCACAGCTGATTCGCTAACACTCACGCTATCATGGCCGGTCTTGCCATAACGAAACCTTGTTTCTTTCTTGGGGCCAGCAACTTGGGATGCATTGCACAAAACTGTTCACACGTGCTAATGTTAGCCTACAGCTTCGAAATGTGAACATCGCTTCCTGTTTAATTCAAAAAGTGTACGAACTCCGCATTACAATGCACGTGTACACGGCACGGATACAAGAATACACGGACGAACCAACGTACTGCTTCACATGCGCAGTGGAGCAGGATACGGAAACGTACTCAGGTGGTAGATGATTTCGTATATGTGTACTAGTGGTGCAACAGATGGCTTTTCCTATACTTGAATTATGATTAAGCTATTAGATTATACAAGACCCATGCGCGCCTCGTAAATATTTTTTTTGTTTACAACCGTACCTCTGTTTCCAACACCCAGGATCGCTCGGGTCACAGAGATGACTGTGTTGCCGGGTCCGATTTCTTTTTTTTTTCTTGCCCTCACTACCTGGGTAAATTAATACCTTGGAAGACACTCCTGCAACAACTATCTCTGAGCGTGACAAAAACACGTGCAGCATATCAAGCTCCCTCCTGCTCCGCGTAACCGAAGGCTGACTCACACACCGCTCGTTACCAACTCTCCAGATATGATAATCTTCTAGCATGCGTATCTTATCAAATCATTCTGGAATTTGCCCTTCAGTTGAACTACCCAAGCAGCACAATGTACTGAAAGTCGAGTGCAATAGGGGTGGACGGTATGTGTCTTATCAGTGTTCCTTAGTTTCACGAGTCTGTTCAAGTTCTTCCACCTACCCGACCACCCCTATTGCGCTCGACTTTCAGTACATTTTGCTGCTTGCGATGTCTCGCTTTCGAGTGCTCGCTATCGCACAACATAATCACGTGGTGTGAGCCTTTCTGACTTACTCGTACAAAAGCTGATTGGACCCAACGGTCACTTCTGCAGTCGTTGAGTGACGTCAACTTACCGTTGTCCTGGCAGGAAGTGGACTTTCAGAAGTGAGTCATTCGGATCACACTGTAAGTGAATTATTTCGTCTTCAGTCTTGCAAGATATGTGCTGGACGCTCGCTTTGCACACATGCTTAACCGTTTAAAAATGGTCCAAATGCAGGGAACAGTCATCTTTATGTGATAAATAGGCACAGAGGCATGCACAACAGTTTAAACAATTTAAAATTACTCTTAGGAGTTCATAAGGATTCCTTCATCTCTTCGTGCTATAAAAGATTATGTCATCATGGGAATAATGCAAAAGGAACGAGATTCATCCGTTGCGGCGTTTGTAATTAAAACAGGAATAAAGGTGCCAGTTTGGAGGTTCCTCTTTTCCTGCTTGTTCCGAATCGGCGCAAAAAGCCAAGGGTCCGTCACCACAAGCGCATCTAATTATCAAAGCACACAAATTGCGCGAACTGCCCCTTTCCGCATCTCGTTGTCCAACCTAGGGGTACGAAGGAAGCTGCGACTTGGCTGAGGCACATAAGGATACACACCTCGACGGAGCGCATCTGTAGTCGCGGGAGCTTTTGCTAATACCGCCACCCAACAGAGTAAGAGGCACACACGGGCGCGTTTCAATTCCCTTGCATTAGGGGACGTTTACAGCGGCGAAAGACTACGATGCCTCAATGCTAGCTCCATCGGCATACAGGGAGGGACCTAGTATACAGTCATCCTACAAAGGACACTTTCGCGTAAGGAGTTCGCGCCGGTGAAATACATACTGGGACTGCACATAGACTTCGAATACGTGAAAAACGAAATCACGTTTTTTTTTGTTTTTTTTTGTGGAAATAAAATCATATTACATTACATTACATTACGGCCTAGCCTTCGTTCGAAAGTATATTGTAGTCGTACCGTCCTTCCTTCGTGGATACGCCACACGCTTTTACAGATCAAAATGACATCGCCGGTCTCAGCTTCAAAAAGGACCGCTACTTAAAAGCAGTTTTTTTTTTATATATGCGGTGTGTCACGTCACGCAACTGTTCAGACGTGTCAGGGGTATCAGCAGCGTTGATACCGGACAAGTGTTTTCAGCAAGTGTTTTCAGCGACAATGTTGTCAGCCGGACGAAACTGGGAACGAGCTAGCCTCTCCGTCCAGGTGGCGATGGATACAAGAACTGGAAGAACCTCCGACAGTAAACTCAGTAATTGATTACCGAAAATTATAATCATACTGCTTGGAATATTACTTGATCACAAAATTGATCGATTACGTTAAAATTTACTGGAAAAGGTAACTGATTACTATTAACGAAATTACTAGTAACGGGTTACGTACAGCTCTGCTTACATCCGCTATACTGCTGCACATCTGCTTACAGCTATAGTTAAGAAATCTATTCCAAATCTATATGTATTGATATTCTGAGGCATGTTTTCTGTACATAGATATGCTGACCACAACGAGAGATTATGACCATTTGAATGGTTCCCATTTCCCAATAAGGCTAACTTCTTTCATGATGATCAAACCGGCGCTGGACCAGTTTGCACTACCTACATGGTAAGATATGTGTGTCGCCTCCGATCTCATCGGCTTCTATGGCCTGCCGTATCAATCTCCACAGAGCTGTGTTGTATTAGATATTGGATGGATTGATCTTGACTGGAAGGGTGTGCGTTCACCTGTGGCAACATAAGGATCTGTGTGCCTCTGTAGTAGTAGTAGTAAAGGTAATGCAGGTGTTTTGTGAAAGCGCATTTTCCGTGACTGGTCTCGTGTGAGGGGTCTCGTAGCGTGCCCTGCATCTTCTAACGGTTCCCAGATCAAGTGTCATCGGTGCGAGATCGTGCGCTACGTGAAACTTAGCATAGCGTAGAGAAGGATTTGATGTTTTCAGAGGTACACGGCCGAACAATGTGATTCCAATGTGGCCATAAACTTTGTAACTGAGAAGCGACTGATCACCCATACAGAGAACAGAAGAAGAGATGGTATCCAAGCTGCGAATATATCTAGTGGAAATTAAATGAGGACACGGCGTCCTCTTTCTGCTTTCTTTAACGAGTTCTTTATTGGAAATGTACGAGTAAACTATATGATGTAAGAAAAAAATAGTGCCATATCTATTACAAACCCCTGTCCGCTCTCTCATACGGCCCTGGACTTCAGTGGCACTCAGGAACCCTATGGTTGGCGTGTCTCTGGCTGCTATTGTTTTGCACGGCCTTCCATCCCCAGTGATCGGTTTATGGCAACGAGTGTCAGATGTCTGGAACAGAGGTCGGCACTTTGGACCGCCGCTCACTCATGCTCACTCACCGGCAGCTCAGCTCATCGCCCGCTCACTCATGCTCACTCACCAGCAGCTCAGCTCATCGCCCGCTCACTCGTGCTCACTCACCGGCACCTCAGCTCATCGCCCGCTAACCCATGGTCACTCACTGGAAGCTCAGCTCATTCACTCATGCTCACTCAACGGCAGCTTAGCTCATCTCTCGCTCACTCATGCTCACTCACAGGCCGCTCAGCTCATTGCCCGCTCACTCATGCTCATTCAACGGCAGCTCAGCTCATCGCTCGCTCACTCGTCCTCACTCACAGGCTGCTGAGCTCATTCCCCTGTCACTCATGCTCACTCACAGGTTCATCGCTCGCTCACTCATGCTCACCTTCTTCGAGTTTAGCTCGCTGGATGCTCACTCGCGGTCAGCTAAGTCACCAGAACGGCCAGAACGCGCGTGAGAGATCATGAGCGGCTGCGCCATCGAGTAACCTTCGGCCAGTCGCTTCCTTGTGCCCTGGCTGGCACATACAACTACACTTTGGATGTCGGGAGGACCAGGCAGATAGAGGATCAAGATCGCGCTCACAAGCATCCAGTCATGATTGCGTATTAGAACGGCACAGCACAATTGGTTTCGTTTTTTTTTTTTGCCCTGCCGAAAACTGTGTAGTTGACATCGACAGTGGAGGTCTCGCCGAACACAAGGATTTACATCGCGGCCGCCATCTCTAGTACTGCCGAATAAATAGAAGAAATGCCCACTCCCTTGCCTTCAGGGTGCGCCCAATGTCCAAGGCGAAACACGGATTCAAGGGCGCGAGAGCAAACTGCGTCTCAAGAGAAAGACGCCTTGGCGCCAGGGTCACTACATGCACCGCTTACGTGGTTGTCGTCTGCTTGTTTGGAACTGAAACGAAAGCCAAGTGGCGTCAAGTTCACTTTCGTCTTGGACATTACAGTGTAGACACCGACCGCATCATGCGAGCATTAAATTTGATTACGGGAATGGGTGAGCCCTCAGAGAGACTCAAGGAGGAGCTTATTTCTTTGCCAGGCTTTGTCGTCCCAGATAACTTGGGGGATCACTACGATTATGTTGGAAGTTTGAAGGACTGTAGTTAAAAGGTTCTGCTTTGCCGCCACTGTTCTCAAGAAAAGCAGGGGTCCATCATATCCAGCACGAACTTCAAAAGACACATTGAAATAGCTATATGAGAGCCAGGTATTGGTGCACTGCTTTGCAGTAGTGGCGTAGCTATAGAGGGGGCATGGGGAAGGTAGGGCAGGAATTTTTCTACACCGCCCAGGGGGGTGTACAACCTCTCGGCATTTTTCTACACCCCCCTGAAATTTCTCAGGCGAACCCACCAAGGTGGGCCATCAACACGTTCTCGTAGAGAGTCCGGCGCAGCGAATTACATCCTGTACCGTCAAACTCGGGATGTAGGAACACTGTCATATCAGTCACAGTCAAAATCATTTGAAATTATATATTGCACGCATGTATGAGCAAAAATGATTTCGGGCACGCAAAATCAGTGTGGATTTTCAAGAACCCTTTGCGATTTGATTATGCATCTTACTGTTGAAATGCCGTTCGTAATGAATCTGTATTCTAATGTACTGTGTTCCAGCATAATAACATGTACAAATAAAACGGGAAAGCTCTGCAGAGGTGTCACCATTGTGCCACGATTCTTTCCGTTTCTAAGAAAAAACCCTTATAAGTGGAACTTCATCAAGCATAGGCCCGCTTCCCTTCCCTGAAAGCTCGGCACCCCCCAGGAGTGAATTTCTGGGGAAATCACTGAGGTTGGGGGCCTGATCCCCTGCTCACCATGTGGGCACACTGGTATCAGTATCATGACTGGTCAGTCATGCACAGTCACCCACATGAGCCTTGCAAATCCAGAGAAGGAAACATGTATTACCCGTATGTACGAGGGTCGTGGTCGAACTCCAGAAATATCGCTCCTGTTGGGGCGGTGGCAATCTTGCGGGATATAGAGCAATGCAGGACAGGGGAGTAGCGACGTGGGGGGGGGGGGGGGGGGGCTTGGTGGCTGAAGCCTTTTCCAGAAATCGCACCCTTGGTAGCACATTTCCGAGAAGGAAGAGAGAGAGAAATCCTCCCCTCCCATATAAACCTTCCGATTTTTTTTCTGGCTTCGCCCCTAAAGCAGGACGCTTATCAACAAAATCTAATGGGCTACACTCTTAGAAAAAAAGGGAGTCAAATGGTGTTCGGACTCCGACACCCTCACCACGGGAGAGGGCGTTGCAGCGACACCCTTCCTTGATTCCGTATTTAATGAAGGGTGTTGCATGCACTCCCTTCGTGGAGGGGTGTTACTCTCACCCCGCAATATTTATGACGAGGTTCTTCCAGACTATGCAACAGTGAAGCCTCGTACTTTTATTCATTTGTTAAAATTATCGAGACATACCTGCAACTAATGAAAAAGAGATGAACAAGCCTGTGTCTGAAATGCTCAAAGTAGTAGTATCCTTGAAGATATTGATCATTCATGCTCACTCATCATCCGCTCAACTCTTCGTTTCTTTACTCATGCTCACTCAACTAGCCACTTGCTCACTCATGCTCTCTCAAATCTCCGCTTGCTCCCTCATGTTCACTCATCTTCCACTCAACTCTTTGTTTGCTCACTCATGGTCACTCATCCTCCGCTCAATTCTCTGTTTGCTCACTCATGCTCAGCTCATTTACCAAAATGAGCATGAGTGAACATGCTCATGAGTGAATTTTGCCGAGGTATGGTCTGGAAGTGATATGGTCAACATTGTGTCCTAGAATACTGCACGCAGAATTTTATAGTGGTCGTAACGTCCTACAATATGTGACTGAAGGGTGTGCTGATCAGGATCATTTTACGTCGATTTATTGACAATGTTCAACGTACCTTTCTGGAGAAGTCACAGAGAACGCGACTGCTAAGAACCTGCACTAGTTAAAGGAATTGTAATGGGAAATATATCCACAATGTTTCTAGGTACCATCTCGGCTTTGTGGTCACGCACGCATACAAGTCATCGCCTCTCAGTTCTTCGTACTTATCGCAATAATTAATTTTGTACACTTTTGGGAACTGAAAGGCGGAGACAATCAGCAGTTGCAAGGGACGATGTTGGAGTCGGCCCGGATTGGCGGACAGACATCACGTGATATCGAAGTATAACGTAACATATTTGAGACAGGCTACTGAATACCATTAGACCGTTTCTGAAGAATAAAAGCAGTTATTAAAAAAAAAGTCGCTTTAAACTGTTAACGGTTGTAACGTCCGAATTTGGAACCTGTGAACTGGTCTGCGCCATGTGTTGGCTTTTCTCTTTCTCCGTGTCTCTATGTAGTCTGATCAGTGTGCTCCTGCTGTTTAACATCGCATCCAGGTGGTTTAAACGAACGTGCGTTTTCCGTTCTTTTGGTGCGGAATGCACAAACCGTGCACCTTCGCAATGAAATGCTTGCGGCACGTGCGAGAAGCGCACGATCTCGTCTGATGCATCTTATAGTTTGCGTTCTCAAAAGATGACACGCGAGTAGCCTCAGCGTTGGAGCGAATTTGGAGTCACCATGCTTGCTTATAAGCGCATCAATCTTTCATATTCGATTACTGAAAAAAAGCTCAATATACAGCAGACGCGTCCTGAGGCAACTCCCTTCCTACGTCCTAATTATAGGCTTTCAGAAACCCATACGGATTCTACAGATTTGCCATTCACCTTACAGTTCCTTTAATAGGCAGATAGAGGATCAAGATCGCGCTCACAAGCATCCAGTCATGATTGCGTATTAGAACGGCACAGCACAATTGGTTTCGTTTTTTTTTGCCCTGCCGAAAACTGTCTAGTTGACATCGACAGTGGAGGTCTCGCCGAACACAAGGATTTACATCGCGGCCGCCATCTCTAGTACTGCCGAATAAATAGAAGAAATGCCCACTCCCTTGCCTTCAGGGTGCGCCCAATGTCCAAGGCGAAACACGGATTCAAGGGCGCGAGAGCAAACTGCGTCTCAAGAGAAAGACGCCTTGGCGCCAGGGTCACTACATGCACCGCTTACGTGGTTGTCGTCTGCTTGTTTGGAACTGAAACGAAAGCCAAGTGGCGTCAAGTTCACTTTCGTCTTGGACATTACAGTGTAGACACCGACCGCATCATGCGAGCATTAAATTTGATTACGGGAATGGGTGAGCCCTCAGAGAGACTCAAGGAGGAGCTTATTTCTTTGCCAGGCTTTGTCGTCCCAGATAACTTGGGGGATCACTATGATTATGTTGGAAGTTTGAAGGACTGTAGTTAAAAGGTTCTGCTTTGCCGCCACTGTTCTCAAGAAAAGCAGGGGTCCAGCATATCCAGCACGAACTTCAAAAGACACATTGATGTAGCTATATGAGAGCCAGGTATTGGTGCACTGCTTTGCAGTAGTGGCGTAGCTATAGAGGGGGCATGGGGAAGGTAGGGCAGGAATTTTTCTACACCGCCCAGGGGGGTGTACAACCTCTCGGCATTTTTCTACACCCCTCTGAAATTTCTCAGGCGAACCCACCAAGGTGGGCCATCAACACGTTCTCGTAGAGAGTCCGGCGCAGCGAATTACATCCTGTACCGTCAAACTCGGGATGTAGGAACACTGTCATGTCAGTCACAGTCAAAATCATTTGAAATTATATATTGCACGCATGTATGAGCAAAAATGATTTCGGGCACGCAAAATCAGTGTGGATTTTCAAGAACCCTTTGCGATTTGATTATGCATCTTACTGTTGAAATGCCGTTCGTAATGAATCTGTATTCTAATGTACTGTGTTCCAGCATAATAACATGTACAAATAAAACGGGAAAGCTCTGCAGAGGTGTCACCATTGTGCCACGATTCTTTCCGTTT
The DNA here is from genome assembly GCF_037126465.1 of Ornithodoros turicata. Classification (NCBI taxonomy): domain Eukaryota; kingdom Metazoa; phylum Arthropoda; class Arachnida; order Ixodida; family Argasidae; genus Ornithodoros; species Ornithodoros turicata. The sequence continues at coordinate 144,713 of NW_026999338.1, read as the reverse complement.
CTAAGAAAAAACCCTTATAAGTGGAACTTCATCAAGCATAGGCCCGCTTCCCTTCCCTGAAAGCTCGGCACCCCCCAGGAGTGAATTTCTGGGGAAATCACTGAGGTTGGGGGCCTGATCCCCTGCTCACCATGTGGGCACACTGGTATCAGTATCATGACTGGTCAGTCATGCACAGTCACCCACATGAGCCTTGCAAATCCAGAGAAGGAAACATGTATTACCCGTATGTACGAGGGTCGTGGTCGAACTCCAGAAATATCGCTCCTGTTGGGGCGGTGGCAATCTTGCGGGATATAGAGCAATGCAGGACAGGGGAGTAGCGACGTGGGGGGGGGGGGGCTTGGTGGCTGAAGCCTTTTCCCGAAATCGCACCCTTGGTAGCACATTTCCGAGAAGGAAGAGAGAGAGAAATCCTCCCCTCCCATATAAACCTTCAGATTTTTTTTCTGGCTTCGCCCCTAAAGCAGGACGCTTATCAACAAAATGTAATGGGCTACACTCTTAGAAAAAAAGGGAGTCAAATGGTGTTCGGACTCCGACACCCTCACCACGGGAGAGGGCGTTGCAGCGACACCCTTCCATGATTCCGTATTTAATGAAGGGTGTTGCATGCACTCCCTTCGTGGAGGGGTGTTACTCTCACCCCGCAATATTTATGACGAGGTTCTTCCAGACTATGCAACAGTGAAGCCTCGTACTTTTATTCATTTGTTAAAATTATCGAGACATACCTGCAACTAATGAAAAAGAGATGAACAAGCCTGTGTCTGAAATGCTCAAAGTAGTAGTATCCTTGAAGATATTGATCATTCATGCTCACTCATCATCCGCTCAACTCTTCGTTTCTTTACTCATGCTCACTCAACTCGCCACTTGCTCACTCATGCTCTCTCAAATCTCCGCTTGCTCCCTCATGTTCACTCATCTTCCACTCAACTCTTTGTTTGCTCACTCATGGTCACTCATCCTCCGCTCAATTCTCTGTTTGCTCACTCATGCTCAGCTCATTTACCAAAATGAGCATGAGTGAACATGCTCATGAGTGAATTTTGCCGAGGTATGGTCTGGAAGTGATATGGTCAACATTGTGTCCTAGAATACTGCACGCAGAATTTTATAGTGGTCGTAACGTCCTACAATATGTGACTGAAGGGTGTGCTGATCAGGATCATTTTACGTCGATTTATTGACAATGTTCAACGTACCTTTCTGGAGAAGTCACAGAGAACGCGACTGCTAAGAACCTGCAATAGTTAAAGGAATTGTAATGGGAAATATATCCACAATGTTTCTAGGTACCATCTCGGCTATGTGGTCACGCACGCATACAAGTCATCGCCTCTCAGTTCTTCGTACTTATCGCAATAATTAATTTTGTACACTATTGGGAACTGAAAGGCGGAGACAATCAGCAGTTGCAAGGGACGATGTTGGAGTCGGCCCGGATTGGCGGACAGACATCACGTGATATCGAAGTATAACGTAACATATTTGAGACAGGCTACTGAATACCATTAGACCGTTTCTGAAGAATAAAAGCAGTTATTAAAAAAAGTCGCTTTAAACTGTTAACGGTTGTAACGTCCGAATTTGGAACCTGTGAACTGGTCTGCGCCATGTGTTGGCTTTTCTCTTTCTCCGTGTCTCTATGTAGTCTGATCAGTGTGCTCCTGCTGTTTAACATCGCATCCAGGTGGTTTAAACGAACGTGCGTTTTCCGTTCTTTTGGTGCGGAATGCACAAACCGTGCACATTCGCAATGAAATGCTTGCGGCACGTGCGAGAAGCGCACGATCTCGTCTGATGCATCTTATAGTTTGCGTTCTCAAAAGATGACACGCGAGTAGCCTCAGCGTTGGAGCGAATTTGGAGTCACCATGCTTGCTTATAAGCGCATCAATCTTTCATATTCGATTGCTGAAAAAAGCTCAATATACAGCAGACGCGTCCTGAGGCAACTCCCTTCCTACGTCCTAATTATAGGCTTTCAGAAACCCATACGGATTCTACAGATTTGCCATTCACCTTACAGTTCCTTTAAGGCATGAAGAGACACATAAGTTTCGGCCGACACAGAAAAATGAAAGTTTATAGTTGGATCAAGCGGACCCAGCGGAAAATTTGAGCGGCAAAGTGATATTCACACTAGGTGTAGTACTTGACTGCACTTAGTTTGAACTAAAAATCTTAAGAGTACACTCTAAGAGACAATAGAGTACACCCAGCTCTTGTGCAGTGTAAAATCGTTTCCACTGAGATCGCTCTCTTTTCATGTAACGTTCATTCCTATTTTCGAAAGCGTGTTACACTGTCGCCCAGGTGTGTAACTGAACCGTACTAGGGATTAAAACTACTGTGCATGGTTGTGGGATAAAATTATGTTATTGCGCAGTAACATAATTTTGCCCCACAACCATGCACAGTAGCCCTTCACTTACGTTACATTCTTACTGCCTTTTCTTTATTGATCAACGTGCCCGTTTAACGTTCAGGCCCTGTGCCGGACGTCGCCCTTGGCGTATACACACGGTGAAGGGTTATATGGACTGGCGTATAGTCGTTGAGCCTTGGACTGACAAAGTATGGCTCACTAACACGCATATACTTTGCCGATCAATCACAAGCCGTGATTTCTGTGTACATGTAGTCAACGGTCGAGAACCTGCGCATTCAGCCTGGTATGACGTCATGGTCGTCATAGCAGGGTAAAGAAATTGTCGAAGCCGTAAGGCGGGCTGATCAGTGTAAAGATGCGCAAAAAAGTGTACACAAGGAGAATAAATGTGATAGTTCCACTCCGTTTACTCTTCTTTGCTCTTTTTTTTTTGTTTGTTTCGTAAAGTGTACAATGGAGCAGCGTCCGTGAAACAACAGACTATTCGTACATTCCATAGCTTAAGCATTTAAAGTTCTGTACTCACACAAATTTCAGTACTTGACTGCTAAAGAACTACAGAGTTGTGGATATTCGTACGACTTGATCGAACAGCTCATTTCATCCTAAAAGGTGGAAGACTGATTGCACGCTTTTCATCAGCTCATGCAATGGATAGAAGCGAACTCCTGGAGGAAGCGTCTCAAGGTAAAGGGGCATCCTCTTAATCCCTACGAGGTAGGCTAACTATGGATCTTAATGAGAGCTGTGTGTCCAGATAATGCGCATAACAAGATCCCTTACATAAACAAAATATTTTTTTTTTTACTTTCGTGTTAGCGCCGCGAAGAAACTGTGGCTAAGAGCAGCGTACAGAGCGGCCAGCAGGAAAGAGTGGGAGACAGGGGGGTTAGTATGCGTCCTGGGCCGACATACACAAAAAAGAGAGATAAAAAAAAATACTGTACCATGTCGATGAGATGCTGGTCCGCCGCCAATTATTTACGTTCGCCTTTGTTTATTTCGCGAAGCTCTTTCTACACCATACCTTAATTATGGCGTGGTGATATGAATTTTACTACCTATTTTAATGACCTTCAGATGTGCTTTGTGTAGGTAAGACACTGCTGTTGCTAGAACTGCCATCTTCAACATCGAAATATAGTTCCCCATAGCCTGTAAACACAACATACCATTGACATAGTTTAAAGGGACTATCGCGTACGAAAACGTGTCTAAGTGAACTATACGATAATCTTCTACGGCATATCAGAAGAAGGAATGCCGACTTCCAGAAGAATGAGTTATATAAACCTGTACATAAACCTGAGTTGTATATATACCTGTGGCCTGGCAAGGAATTTCTTGCGATGTCCCCCGCCTTTCCATTGTTGCGACAGCCTCGAGCCTGACTCACATTACTACATTTACGGCTGCGTACAGCGTCTTACGTGTACCTTCGTTCCATAGGGAACGAATCATAGGGCGTTATAGAATCATAGGGCGTTTTCTGAACAAAAATCGGTTCGATAGATTGCCTGCAAAAATTCGTGAAGGTACACCTTTTTTTTCTTTAGTTTGCTCATTGTGCATCTTCGGAGACGCGTGTTTTCTTCACCCCCAATGTAATGTGATCTGAGAAGTCTGAAGAAGGGCGAATCAGCACACTATCTCCTCTTGCGTCCTGGCAAAATATTAAAAGAGAGCAGAAAATGCAACCCAAGATAAGAGGAGTTTCGATAGCTTCGCCCGATACATTTGTGACGCATGAGGGGAGACTTTGCTCCACCACCCTCTACATTGGGAGTGAAGGGAAGAGTCTCTCTGTAGACGCGTAATGAACAAAATGAAGAAAAAAAAGGCGCTCCTTCACGAATTTTTGCGGACGATCTCTCGAACGGATTTTTGTTGTGAAAACGGCTACTGTACCAAGTGACCGAAGGGCACCAGATGTTGTCACTGGGACAACTTTGTAGCTTTTATAATTAAAATAATTAAGTATAGAAAGTTAATGGGGACATTGCCTTAGGAGTTTGCTGGAGCCCATTTAAGGAGGGCCCTTCAGCATATGCCACATCGCAGTATCGCCTTATCAGCAGTACGCGGGCAGGCAACGTTTGAGCGGATGGCGTCAGAAGGTCACGTGGGACGTGATGCCTCCTGTCAGGGTGTCCTAAGACACCTCTGAAAGCCCAGTGAAAAGCCAGTCAAGTGTATAAGGAAAAAAAAAGATAGTAGGAGCTCTTTGGCTGCACGTATAGCATATGTTTGTAAGTCAAACATCGCCATGACAGTACTGGAAAGCTGTTCGGCCTTCTTCGGCCTCATCAGCAGTACGCAGGCAGGCAACGTTTGAGCGGATGTCGTCATAAGGTCACGTGGTACGTGGTGCTTCCCGTCAGGGTGTCCTAAGACACCTCTAAAAGCCCAGTGCAAAGCCAGTCAAGTGTATAAGGAAAAAAAAGATAGCAGGAGCTCTTTGGCTGCATGTGTACCATATGTTTGTAAGTCAAACATCGCCATGAGAGTACTGGACAGCTGTTCGGCCTTCTTCGGCCTCATCAGCAGTACGCAGGCAGGCAACGTTTGAGCGGATGTCGTCAGAAGGTCACGTGGAACGTGATGCCTCCCGTCAGGGTGTCCTAAGACACCTCTGAAAGCCCAAGCATATATATATATATATATATGTTTACAATTCAAGCGTGCCACAATCCCAGCTGTGGACGGCCGTTTCGAGCTTTTTGGCTCTCATCGGCACAGCGTAGGGATGTGACACGCTCTTGGGTCGGCACAGACACTGTGTCTTTGCAAGACATCAATGTTCCAGGGTGTTAGCAACACCTCTGGAGGCCGCAGTGCAAAGCCAGAAAGTACAGATACAAATATAAAAATGAGCGAATGCTCCATGGCTGCACGTGAGGCATATGTTTACAATTCAAGCGTGCCACAATCCCAGCTGTGGACGGCCGTTTCGAGCTTTTTGGCTCTCATCGGCACAGCGTAGGGATGTGACACGCTCTTGGGTCGGCACAGACACTGTGTCTTTGCAAGACATCAATGTTCCAGGGTGTTAGCAACACCTCTGGAGGCCGCAGTGCAAAGCCAGAAAGTACAGATACAAATATAAAAATGAGCGAATGCTCCATGGCTGCACGTGAGGCATATGTTTACAATTCAAGCGTGCCACAATCCCAGCTGTGGACGGCCGTTTCGAGCTTTTTGGCTCTCATCGGCACAGCGTAGGGATGTGACACGCTCTTGGGTCGGCACAGACACTGTGTCTTTGCAAGACATCAATGTTCCAGGGTGTTAGCAACACCTCTGGAGGCCGCAGTGCAAAGCCAGAAAGTACAGATACAAATATAAAAATGAGCGAATGCTCCATGGCTGCACGTGAGGCATATGTTTACAATTCAAGCGTGCCACAATCCCAGCTGTGGACGGCCGTTTCGAGCTTTTTGGCTCTCATCGGCACAGCGTAGGGATGTGACACGCCCTTGGGTCGGCACAGACACTGTGCCTTTGCAAGACATCAATGTTCCAGGGTGTTAGCAACACCTCTGGAGGCCGCAGTGCAAAGCCAGAAAGTACAGATACAAATATAAAAATGAGCGAATGCTCCATGGCTGCACGTGAGGCATATGTTTACAATTCAAGCGTGCCACAATCCCAGCTGTGGACGGCCGTTTCGAGCTTTTTGGCTCTCATCGGCACAGCGTAGGGATGTGACACGCTCTTGGGTCGGCACAGACACTGTGTCTTTGCAAAACATCAATGTTCCAGGGTGTTAGCAACACCTCTGGAGGCCGCAGTGCAAAGCCAGAAAGTACAGATACAAATATAAAAATGAGCGAATGCTCCATGGCTGCACGTGAGGCATATGTTTACAATTCAAGCGTGCCACAATCCCAGCTGTGGACGGCCGTTTCGAGCTTTTTGGCTCAATCCAACGACAAGATCGCCCCCATTGCCGTTCCCTCCGCCTGCACAGAAGACGTGTTTGGTCCCCCAAATACAACGGCAACCTCTAGACCAACGTACGCGCAAGTTTGCGCCTCACGGCTGTGGCAACCTCGCACGAAATATGTCCCGAGGTTTAGCCCTCCTCCACAAGCTTTGGATGGTCCACCGCCGTATGCATGTTCGTCGCGCACGAACATTTGGCGGACACCTGATGGCCGACCAATCTGCTATTATTGTCGCTCGCCCGCTCACATTATGATGTACTGTCGACGGCGACCTATGTCTTGACCGCTGGAACCTGAAACTTCCGCCCCTTTTATGGATTCGCGCCCATTTCCACGACAATATATTAGCGGCTACGAAGGTGGACCGCGCCGTTCTCGATCGCCGTCACCGTATCCTCGCCGCCGCCGATCCTCGTCGCCCCTTGTTCCCGCCGGCCCAAACTGACCCACGCAGCCTGCGGTACCGTGGAGGTGCAGGCTGCACACGCGTCCCCGCCGATAAACCCTCCCGACCCACCTGACGTCAGCCGCCTTCGCCTCTTACGCTCTCACTACGTCGCCATTAACATTGGCAATCACCCTGTTCTTGCACTCGTCGACACTGGAGCCACCAAGTCATGTATGTCCAGCGCCTTCTGTCGTCGCATCCGAAAAGTGTGTACACCGGCGCCCTTAGGACAGTTCGTTCGCATGGGTGACGTGTCTCTCGTCGGACCTCTTGCACTTTGCACTGAACGAGTGTCTGTCTCCCAGTCGACGCACGTCGTCTCATTCTTGGTTCTTCCGCACTGCGTTTCCGACGTGATACTTGGTACTGACTTCTTATACGACACTCGAGCTCTAGTCGATTGCGGCACCGGCACCATCACCGGCACCATCACCGGCCTTGTCCTTGCGAGGCCGTACCGCCTGTCCTGGTGGCTGACGGCGTCGCTAACGATGAAGAAGCTCGTCGGTTGGCTCGCCTACGCACATTCGCTTCGCAAGACGAAGACCGTTCCCGGTATGACGCTCGCCACCGCGCAGTGGAATACAGCGTCGGAGATGAAGTTCTCCTGTGGACACCAACTCGTCTGCCTGGCCGTTCCACGAAACTCTTGAAGCGCTACGTTGGCCCGTATCGCGCGACTAGGCAGCTCTCCCCTCTCAACTACGAGGTCACACCCCTTGTACCGCCGCCTGACCGCCGCTCACGTGGAACAGAAGTTGTTCACGTATTGCGTATGAAGCCTTTCGTCCGGGCGGCGGAACCCCCAGCCCAGCCTTCCGAAGGAGGAGGGGGGTAATGTCGTGAAGATAATGAAGATGATGCCCTGATCGTGCTCGCATCTGAATGATCGCGCGTGCCTGCTTCTTCTTGCCGGTCAGAATAATCCTGTCGATTGCCCCGCTGAGTTGCTCCCGCTTAATCTCCGACAATATATTTAAAAAAATCTGTTAGCACTTGGCTGGGACACCCTGTATATCGTGTATACGTGGGTTTCACAATTGTTCACCATCATCAAAAAGTTCATCGCACACCAAAGAGATGATCTGCATAGTGTTACCTGTGGAGTGAGGATAAGGTATTTTTGTTTTGTAATGGAAGAGAAGTGAACATTTTAAGGAATTTTTTAATGACAAGGACTAGAGCCAAATATCAACGAGAAAGTCGAGCTACAACGACATCAAGCCCGTTGACTGCAAATTTGTAGCTTCCCCTAACGGATCCTTCTTTTCCGGCTTGAAAGGCTAACTTTCAGGTTTGCAAAAACAACGGGGGACCTCTCGTAGACACTCGAGGAGCGCTGGATCACAGCGGTCTCGAGCGTCCTGTTATCAAACGAAGGCTAGTCATCGTTCTCATCGCCATATCGACATTTTGACTTGACGTTGATTCCTCGCGCGTCTGCGACAGGTCTCGCGTCGGTTTATTGCAAATCCGAAAGCTAGACTTTGGAACCAGAAACATACAAACAAACAAAAAAGAAAGAGTATGCGCTAGAGGTACATTGTTGCAATCAACGGGTTCCATGACGTTGTATCGTCCTCTACAACTTTCTCATTGACACTTTGGCTCTAGTCCTTATGATTAAAAAAATGGCTAATTAATTTTACTTAATGAATTCACTACAAAGCAGAAATGGATTGAATATCTCTCACCGATAGTAACACCATGCAGTCCGCCTTTTTGACATGCGATGTGCGACTTTGGTTCATTTTGCCTGATAAAGCCTGTATATTGTGCCTGTACAAGCTTTAGTCCATGATATGTTGTTCCTGCGAATCTTTACGAGTACGACGCACTAACTGGCCCTTTATTCTTTCTGAAGAAGACAACCGTAACTCTGAGTCCTCGAGCAATTCTGCCGGAAGCCCCACATCCAGTAAGATAACTTTCCTACCCTGACAAACGTAACACGAACATTGTGGCGTTGTTGTGAGATGTAAAGTGACCCGGTGCAAAGCGTAAATCACAGATATCAACTTTCTAAAAGGATAAAAGGATCTCTGAGCATACCTTTTGGGAAGTTCTGTCTGTATAGAGTACGATGAAAATGAATGTTCTGAGCCTGGAAAGCAGAAGAAACAACAACACAACGCACAAGTGCCAATTGCTTAGGACCAATCAAAGAGTGAAGTCACTCTGAAAGGTTAGCCAGCTGTAGGACTCGAACCCACATCTTCTGGATTAGCGGTCAAAACCTCTACCAACGCATAGCTAACACACCTTCCAACGATTTTCAAGGTTGTGTCATTTGAAGGGACAAACTCATTCACTCGCTCACTCATTTCACTTTCACTCTTACATGTTTTCTCACTTATGCATCCATTCGTACGTTTATTTCACCACGTTTCATACGTCAATTTCCATCGCGTTCAACAGATGCCGTTTGCGTCCTCCCGTCGTATGAATGTGTGTGTGTGAGAAAACATGCAACAGTGAAAGTGGAATGAGTGAGTGAGTGAGTGGATTAGTCTGTCCCTGCAAATGATGCAACCTCAGAAGGGGTTGGGGAGTCGTGTTAGCTTAGCCCACCCCCCTTGGCAAGGCGACAAAGGAAAGGAACCCAGACAGCGACGACGCACCATATGTGTATATATATATATATATATATACAAAGGGAAAATAGCCGAGGCTCTGTAGCTGCACGTTGAGCATATGTTTACTGTTTGACCGTGCACTCGGCTGGGAGTGCACGGTCAAACAGTAAACATATACATATATATACATAGGGATATGTACGAACCGGCCCCATACACTAAGTGTCAGCTTAGCTCAATTGGTAGAGCCCTGGTCCCCAGTTGGAGCCCTCGACGTCAATATAGAAGATGTGGGTTCGAGTCCTACAGCTGGCTATCCTTGCAATTCCTTCCTTCTTTCATTGTATAGAGTGCTTGCTGACTCCCTTTTATATTAACACATATAGTCTACTGCTAAAGGGACTATAATAGGGCTTATTCTCGCTGCGAGTTTTCTTTTTTTTTTTTTGCATGGGTAAGATGTTTGTGAAAGCATGACGGAAGTTTTACAATCGGCAAGACAATTCTTTTTCCTGAACAAGTATAAACGACGTACAAACCTATACCGGTGTCGTTCACGTGGCGACGCAGCACAGTGGGCGATTACACATGGAGTTGGGTGTCTTAGTACCCCTTTTACCATTTTCCCAAGGTGCCTTCACCGCATACATGTAGACCACCAATGTTGCACACACAAAGCATGCTTGTGAATTTACCCAGAATTTTACTGTTTCAGAAGAGAAGAATACGCGCTAAGTGTCTCACGTGACCCCCTACCCTGTTCTCAAAATTTTTCGCTTGCACATTTGTTCGTTCTGGTACCCCACCCCTACGTAAAGGAGTATCATTGGAAAACCTTGAGCATGTCATCGCTTGGGCCCTATGACGCCACCGTGAACCGCAGTGCTACAAGGATTGGCCTACGCTCCTTTGTGAACGTCGCTTGCAAACTCAATGTATGGAGGCACCGATAACACGCGTCAATACCGTTAACAGAAGACAAGAATTGGGAGGAGAGGAGAGGAGGAACGTGGATGATCAATGAGGAGGGGGGTTGAACCGTACGTGGTTGCAAAATCGGCACTTTAACTCCGAATGATTTATCGTATAAAAATTCCCTAAGGCCATGTATTGTCTTCAGCAAACATCTAACAATGTGTTCGGGATAATTTACGGCCCATTAAATATTTGAGGTGTGCCAACACATTTGGCGATGCTGCTGCAACGTAAAGTGAAAAAGTGAATGTTGGTTGCCTGACGACTGTGAAAGAGATATGCCTAACATGGGTGTCGGACTCGAAACTCCCGTGTGAGCCGTTTCGGTCGTAGTTGGCTTGCGACTAAAGCCACGAGTGATGAATTATGGGCGAAATTTCGTAAAGCAATTATCAAAGCTGCGAGTTTATACCTTCCATGATAAGCAAGCCTAAGCTATGGGCAAAACACGTAAACAAACACAAACACGAAGGCTCAAAGAGGCATACGCCATTTCTGTGAGACTTATGCTGTTCATAATTGTCACAAAAAAGGCGTGTGCCTCTTTGAGCCTTCGTGTTTGTGTTTGTTTACGTGTTTTGCCCATCGCTCAGGCTTGCCTATCATGGAATTTATCCACCAGCTAGCCTGCATTTACGCCATTCTATCGAGTTTATACCTTCGTCGATATTCAGTCCGCAACGTAACACCCCCATCAATATATCAAGCGATCCGATGTTATGCCGATGATGCAAATAACTGTTTGTGATAGTTCTGTAGTATCATGCACTCACATATCTTTCGTCTTGGGACAGGCACTGTCATGGTGGATGCTGCCTCTGAGATGAGACCTGAACTAGCCCACCGTTCAGAAGACGTCGGTGGAGAGAAGTACTCATACCTCGCACTTCCAGAATCGTGTGGAAATCGCGTGAAGCAGTATGCTGTGCCACACAAGAGGCCCATACATGAGAGGTACGCGTCGTTCGCTAGCAGAAAATCATCGTTCGACCTTTATCCTGCAGCTGCAAAGGGAAACACAGAAAAAATGGCAAAAGTTGGATTCTTCTACACTGGTAATCAAACTTTTTGTTTCATCAACTGGTTCCTCCATGTACTAGTTTACCATTTCCCGACTCGAAATTCCTGCATAGTTGAAAGGCACATGCAACATTTAGATGCCTAGTGAACAATGCAAAAAAAAAAAAAAACAGAAAAGAAGAAACAACAACAACGGGATGTTCCGGGATGATGGGTGGGAAGTTTCATTCCCGGAGGCGATACTCTACCACATTGCTGGAGGTGATGCGGGGAATGCAAGAATGAGACCCTTCACAATAAAAATCGATGTCATGTGGCGTCCACAAAGGTGAAGAGAGCCTGTAGGGCAGAGCGGTGGTGTGCTGGATGTGGCCAGGGACCAAGCAATTTTGTGTGAGAGAGAGGGGGCGGGAGTCTAGCTCGTTGAGGAGTGCGGCGGGTACGGATCGAGAATGTTGGTAGTGTGGGCAATGAAGAAGAATGTGTTCGAGATCTTCAACAGCTCTGCAGTGGCTGCAGTGGGAAGAGTCAAGTTGTCTCAAGCGGTAGCGCCACTGTGCAGTGAAGGCCACTTCGAGGCGCATTCGATGAACTAATGCAGCATCATGACGGGAGATATGTGCCGGCATGCGGAAAGCGAGCGCTAGGTCAACTTTGATCAGCATGGCGGGGGTTGTATGTGAGTGGTCCGTTGGTGGGTAGGCAGAGGAGCCACGAGGCGTCGAAGTATGGACCGACGATCTCCTCTCAGCTGTGCAATAGGCGTCCGTCTCCGAGACGAGAGAGCTGCTTCGGCGACGCTGTCAGCCTGTTCATTGCCTTCGACACAACAATGGGCTAGAATCCGCTGGAGAACGAGCCTATGCCCTTCTTCGTAGACAAGTTTGCAAGCCGTTAGCACACCCATAAGCAATGGTGCGCAGGAGCCTCGTATGCTAGAATTTTTTATTGCTTCCGGCGCAGATGTTGCAGACCACGCAAATTCGTAGGCTAACGTGAACAATGTGCTGCAGAATGAGAGGTATGGCGTAGAATTCCTCAGATATGGATGAAGTTTGATGCCAAAGGCGACGTCCTTCAACTACGCCTTCTGGGGGAATGACGAATGCCAACGTGGACTTGCCATGTCGAGATCCGACAAAAGAAGAGAAAACAATGGGATATTCCATTTTACCCAATTACGGGCACAATGCCTCGAAATAACACTTAACGCAGTGATTGCCTTCGCCCGCGGTGTGCAGAGCGACCGCAGCGCCGCCATGCGGGAGGCAACAGTGAACGTGCTGGGAGTCGTAGGCGGCGGCTGCATTCAGAGAAAGGTAAATCCGCACGGGGTGATCCAACTACCGTGTTCGTTGATCAACTTGTTTCATGATAAAGGTGCATGGATGCTTCTCGCCACACGCGAGAATATGCTGGAAATTATTTCTCTGGAAATCAGCAGCGTTCGAGCACCCGACGCGTCTCAACTGCGCCTCCAGTACAAAAGCGTCCCTAGCCCGAATGGCAGCTGTGAATTGCGGTCCGCACTTTCTATTGACTTGTACTCTCTTTCATGTGAAGGAAGGAGAATTCCACACCGTGGCGGAAATTTTGGGTTAACTTCTTTGAAAGTTGTGCGCCACCAAAAGGGGCAAAATGAAATGTATATTGCGATTTTCTTCTTTTGGCAATTGGCATATCTAATTTTGATATTTTGAGTCACATTTTTTGTTCAAGCAGTGCCACAAAACCGGGAAGTTATGCTGCTCGACTAGATATATGACAAGACAGTCGTCAAAACTTCGCATTTTAGAGAGTTTAGCACAGCAAAGCTATCAAAACGCTATTAGAATGTTGTTAAAAATGTTGCAGTGAAATGTATAGGCGGCCAAGCGTAAATCGCTGTAATCCATGCGAATCCATAAAATTCCATGCGAATTACAGGGACAGCTTTTGTGAGATTTTATTAACTTCGCCACAAAAGGAGACGTTGAATTATGAGAGTTTGGCGACATTTCCTCTCTAGATAGCGACAAACGATTGCACGTCTCTGATAAAGATGAGCTGCCTGAGCGGCAGCCGTCTCCACGATGCGGGTCACGCAGGCAACAACAAGAAGAAAGAAAACAAACGCAGTTGACAAGCAGTGGAGTTGTGAGTCACAACTGCACTGCTTGGCAACTGCGTTTGCCACAACTCGTCACAACTTGTGACGTTTCAGCGTTCAACACCTTTATCAGGGTGGAGCCCATAAAAACAGTGAAGCGCAAGATAATTGTGGGGTCACCACACAGAGATGTGGTCCTCACAGAACAAACTCAGGGTAGCCCTCAGGAGTGAAAGTCATTGTATCGTGGTCAATGTTTTTGGTCAGGTCTGTATACACAAAATGTATTCTACCTGTCTCTCAAAATACATGTCACTAGCGATTCTGACCATAGGGCACAAATGACTAGTCGTGAATAGTCTGCTGCTTGTCGGCAGTGTTCCTCGGTATCAAACTACTTGTTCGAAACAATCTATCATAAACACGAGAAACCTGTATTTCAAACCGGCAAACAGACAGGAGCCTTGACACTGGAAGTGATTCCACATAACCTGATTACAAAGGAGCTTACGTGGTTCTTAAACTTTGCGTGATCATGTTCTTCATTCCGCGCAGGTGCTAAAGACCGCACAACCTGCTTTCAGTGTGGTAACTCCCTTTGCAATTGGAGTGATGAGGACGACCCATTATCTGAACACGCCAGGTGGTACAGAGACTGTCCTTACGTCATTCTGCAGCTTGGTGATGAGGCTATCGAGAACATTAGACGGGAACACAACAATACACTGGCAGAGGTAATTTACCCTCCGCACGCGATAAAGCTGCCCAACCTAGAGTAATGTAGCACCGTGCTAATAACATGAGGCGCAAATTCTACGCAGTAGCTGAGTTGGGGCAGGTTGCTTTGGGGTGTTTGTTTGTATCCCTCTGTTCCTCTATCTGGTGGTCATTTCCCCCTGCAAGCGCTCCTCCTTCACAATGCATACTGAACATCATAAGTTATTTTGTTCTAAATTCGCTGAATATTTTTCAAAAGGTTTTACTTTGCTGTACACTGCACCTTCCCGTTGTTGTGTTGTTATACGTACTTTGTACATGCTTTCCTGCTGTGCATAGTGTCCGTTCCTTGTGGTTTTGTTATAAATATCTCACTGAATGTCTTGCTGTTGGATTTCGTCGGCGAAGTATAAAGGGTATAAATGGGTCCTAACGACGTCGCCATTCTGCCTTCCAGAGAAGTCATGAAGAAAGGAAGAGGTCTGACAAAGCAACGGAGTTCTTGGTAGCGAACCTAAAATCGTCATATCTTGTCCGTCGCCTGATTTTACAAGGCATCAACATGGAGATCGTGGAGTTAGCGATACGTACAAGACTTAACAGCACGGGGTTGGTAGACGTGCTCGACGAGCAAGACCTACGCAGGGCGCTAGGTGAAGTCGTGTCTTTACCACAAAACGTCGCATCAAGGGAAGTTCCAAGTGAGTACTGAGTCTGTTTGCAATGCATAAAATACAGCATGATAACTTGCGGATGCGACTCTGCTGCACAAAACTTGGAAACACATAGAGAGAAATGAAAGAAGGAAGTCACTGAAAACGTTAGCCAGCTGCAGGGCTCGAACCCATATGTTCTGTATTGCCTCTCCAAGGATCTACAAATTGCGCTAATCCTGCACACCTCCCCAAGGACACCTAAGAACGCGTCACTTGAAGAGATAATCCCCATCCACTCACTCACTCACTCATTCCACTTTCATTCCTACCCACGCACACTTTTATACGCGGGGCGACGCAAGCGGCATGTGTTGAACACGGTGGAAATTGTAAGTTCACGAGGCGGACTTACATGCTGACACTACTTTTACTACTACATTACTTCCTGCTGGAGACAATGAAGCATGGCAATGTTTTAGCAACCGCCGGCTGGTGCCATGCAGATTAGGTGCCTGCCCGGTGGCTAGCATGACGTCGGTGGTACATGAGGGACCGAACTCAAGAACCGCTTCAAGTGACTTCATTTGGTTCTGAATTAAGCGTTGTAAAGTTGTTAAGGTTGTCTCAGTTTACCTAATCCTCAGGTACCGGTGACTGGAGATCTAGCATGTTAAACGTGGTATAGCACTAACTATCACGCCTGATAAACAAAGAACAACGATCCGATATTCTTTATTGATTAAGTGTTTCATTTGCATGAGAATGAATCAACGCATCCAATGAATCCATTTGATCACTTCGCATGTTTGGCATATTTTTGTCACATTTTTGAGATGTTGTTTACCTACGTTAGATAGGATTGCAACAAAACGATGCTCACTGTACATTCATGTGGATTAGACGCATCCCTATATATTTCACATTTTGCATTTGCGGTATTCAAGGAAACCCGGCTGCAATTACTTCACCAAATATTCAGTAGAAGTTTTCTCGGTTTGTGATTTTTTGAGTTATCCTCTTATTGCAAGAGAGGCTCAGTTATGCGACCTGGACGCTACCAGCTTGTATGTCTAGTGCTTACCCTGTGGGCTATCTTGCTTAACTGTCCTGTTCGCCAAGTTCCCCGATGAATTTGTTATCGAGCAGAGGTGACCTTCGTCAAGACTACAAACTTCCTTAGCATGCCTTGTATGTGTTTTCATGGCATTATTCTAGTATAAAGTTCGCATGTCGTCTTATTTTCTACTTCTTACAGCAGAATCGCGTCAGATTAGAATTGATTGGCAGAAGGCACTGGGCCAGCGTCGGGTGACACTAGGAAGAAGTAACATTAAGATGAAATGTATCATTGATGTTAGAAGGTTGTGGTAGGGGCGGCAGATTCCGCATTGTTGAGACAAATCAGCGTTTATTTTCTCATGAATGGCCGGTAGCGCTATCTGTTGTTCTTTATTCGACGCTCACTCCAAAGCGGAGTACAACACGAGCACGTAGGCTTGCTCTGCCACATCCCTATCGCCGGATTGGATGAAGGTGGGCTTGAGAAGCATCCTGACTTCCTGTGCCATGAAACTTCCGGTATAGACCAAGGAGTATGGACTCAAACGGTATCTCAGCGTTACTTGCGCTCGACTGGAAGGAACGTCTCATGTTGCCGATGCTCGAGGCAGTTGCCTCTTTTATTGTAAATTAACTATGTTGCCACAACTTGATGTCTGGGCTTGTACCGGTGCTCCGGACACGAAGACTTGCACCTTAGGTTCCAATTTGTCGTTGCCCCGTAACCGCTACGCACAACACTTGTTGGACATTCGTCTCTAATGTCATTGCATTGATGAACCACAGTTATGGACGCACTCAAGATGCAACGTTTTAAAGAAACATAATTTTATCTTCCCACACAGTCGTTGCATATCTGCTGTGAAGATATCATTTTCATTTAAATCAAAGAAGAACCGTGACGGTGCACCAGACAACGTGTTTTTCGTGAGCAATCGTCCCGTCTCCGTGACTTTGTGAGGACATCTCGTGCTGATGATGCTTAGCGGTTTGCAGGAAGGACTGCAAGAGAGGAGCCAACGCGGTATCATGACGACCCCAAAGAAAGTGCTCTCCTCTCTCTCCGAGTCACACTCCTTCTGAAATCACTCATAGTTTGAAAAATATCTTTTCATTTAAAATGTATGGAGAGTAGTATGTTCGTGCAGTATCCTGCAGGCTGAATGAGGATTCTCAACCGCGGTTAGTAGAGTCGTCGTAGACTCAGAGCCGTACATTTTAACCTTTAATATTCGAACTTCTCTTACAGAAGCTGACACAGGTGACTTGAGCAAGTGCATCATCTGCAATACGGGAGACAGACACATGATCTTCCTTCCCTGCAGTCATCTTGTCTCCTGCACTAGATGCGCCACATCCTGCTCCGTCTGTCCCTCATGCAAGATTTCAAGATGCAAGAGCGCAAGAGCGCCTCATGCAAGAGCGCAAGATTTCAACCAAGAGGGAGGTTTTCTTGGTCTGAAAACATGGAAAAGCCATGGATACGTAAAAGACCGGCTGTCATGCGGCGTTACACCTCTCAGCAACTGTTTTGTATGAAATCAGTTGCAATATACCATATGTAGAGGGGCACTCCTTAGGAGGGCATTAGCAAATTCCTAAGACAATGTGTTAATTAACTTTCAAAAATTAACCCTTTAATTATAAAAACTACAAAGTTGTCCCTATGAGAACATCTTGTCACTTCGACAGGACAAAAAATCTGTTTCATAGATCGCCCGCAAAAAAGAAAAAAAGAAAAACATTGGTAAAGGAACACATTTTTTTTTTTGTTCATTGCACATCTTCGGTGATGCGTCTTTGTTTTACCACCAATGTGAGAGGGCGAAAGAGCAGAGTATGGCCTCTTGCACGCTGGACAAAGATTAGAAGGAAACAGCAAATGCAACCCAAGACAAGGGCAGTTCCGATTGAGTCACCGGGTACATTTGCTTTTATTTTGTTTGCATAAGTTCGAGCAGAGGTGGGTTTGTAAGTTCGCGTTCAACGCATGAGGCGGCACTGTGGTCTTTCGCTCTCTCACATTAGGGGTGCAGGAAAGACGCGTGCAATGAAAAAAAAAATCAACAAAAATGTTGTTCTTTCACGACATTTTTGCGGGCGACCTATCGCACGAGCTTTTGTTGTGAAAACTTAAGGTGAACTTAAGGTGAAAAACTTAATAAGGTGACCGAAGTGGCCAGATGTTCTCATTAGAATAACTTCATGACTTTTACAATTAAAAGAGTTAATTATTGAAAGGTAATTAGGGCATTGCCTTAGGAGTTTGCTGGTGTGCTCTTAAGGAGTGCCCTTCAGCATATGCTATACTGTAATTGATTTCGTCTCGAAATAAGCGATATATATATTTTTCAATATGTTCGCATTTAGCTAGGACACCCTGTATAAAAATATGGAACACATTCAGACTACTAAATCTGTTGCGACTGTGGTTAGATGTGGTTACGTGAATACTTATTCCATGTGTCAAGAGGGCCCATGTAAGCTGTGCACCCAGAAAATGCAACCCAAGATAAGACCAGTTCCGATAGAGTCACCCGATACATTTGTTTTGGTTTTGTTTCCGCAAGTTAAAGCTCATCTTCGACGCATGAGGCGGCACTGTGCTCCGTCCCCCTCTCTCGTTGGGGATGAAGGAAATACGTGTCTTCTAAGAAGTGCAATGAACAAAATAAAGAAGAAAAATGGCGTTCCTCCACGAATTTTTTGCGAGCGATATATCGAACGGATTTTTGTTCTGAAAACGGCGATATCAGGTGACCGAAAGCAACAGATGTTCTCATTGGGACAACTTTGTAGCTTTAATAATTAAAAAGTTAATTAAGACATTGCCTTTGGACTTTGCTAATGCCCTGCTAGGGAGTGCCCTTCAGCATATGCTATATTGCAATTGATTTCATCTTGGAAAAAGTGTTATATATATTTTTAAAAAATCTGTTCACACTTAGCGTGGACACCCTGTATAGTCAACTTTCCTAAACTCTCTTACGTCAGCGAATCCAACGATTTTTGACATTTCGTGAGGTGACCGCTTCCTCATCCATTTGGATAGGCCTGCCTTGATTCATATGCAGACAAATACAGAAATGTACAACAAGGGCATCTGGGCCATATATTCCTAGGGATGTGGACATAATTAGGCGCGATATTAGATTCCCGGTGACGGCGGACAGTTGGGAAGTGGAGAGATGTAAGCTTTAGGCACGTCTGTATGCATTGTGCTCATAATCTGGACATGGATGATAGTGAGGAACCACCGCGGTGAAGCAGTTACACGACAGACGTCTGAGTATACGCGTTGCCTGATGATCTAAACACCGGCGCAAGCAGTGGCGGTATTCACAAAAGCCACGCGAAGTAACTCGCAGCCATCTTGACATTTCTCGCTCCGCTTAACGACAGCATAACGTAGCATAGCATAGCCCACCACAACGAGAGGGCCTAGGCTGTCGTCTACGGGCGACGCGTTTGGAGCGCAGAGAATACCAAATTATCATCGCTAGCTTTAGGCGCGTCACATACCACATGATCTCACTGCGAGTCCTTGTTACCGACACAGCTCGGAATATGGCAGCGATAACGTAGCCCTACGCTCTCAATGTAAGTTTCAATACCAGCGACCATCTGTTGAGTACCGTCCGACAGACAGAGTGGGCATGTGATGTCTCTGTCGTCGAAGACGATTTAAGATGACGTCTAGTTCTCTTCTGGGAAGACAGTGCGCGAGTTTCACTCATGCCATCGTACGTTTGTCTTTGAAGAAAGCCACAATTTGTTATGCCGCAATTCCAGGATTGCGGACGGGGAAACCTTGAGTAATGATGCGAAAGAAAAAAAAATAGAGGGAGCGTCTATTCTGGGATTCGAGCACTGTGGGTGAGCGCATTTCCTGGGAGTACCTGCGGACACAGTGGCGTCACAGTTTCATTTGATTACGTGGTTTATGTTCGTTCCAGCAGAGTCATACTTGAGTAATTTTCGTTGTCATTCGGACAATCTATATTTTGGGTGTATGCCACGAAATGACGGTGGTTGCACGAAATGACTTACTCTGTAACAAGGGACAGGGTGCAGGATAGCTGGTATAGATACATGAAGACCGGGAGACACGGACACGTGTGTCGTCTTCTGTGTCCGTGTCTCTCGGTCTTCTTCATGAACTTCCTCTGATGTCTTGAGTAGCAGAAGCTAGTGCGAATAAATTAATGTCTATACACACAGTGCTCCTTTAAGCCTCCTTTAAGGACGTCAGACAGCGTCGTCATTAGTCACCACAGAAGCAGGAAGGTATGTTGGCTGCCATAGGTGTTCGGTGACAAAGTGTCATAATAACGGGTGTAAAGTACGCGCCTCATGTTGTGCGGAAAACACTGGACATTGTCATACAAACGAAACTTCGTGTTAACGAATAACAGCCACGTGCGGAGTCCACTGGGAGGGAACCATTCCCTAGTAATACGGTGACATTAACCATGTTTGACTGTATTGGCACTGCGGATATTGTTTACATAGGATTTATATCGTATATCCCTTTTCAGGGAATGCAGATGACGTCGTTTTCAGAGAGAGGGAACCAGGTAAGGTGTCATGCCATTTCTGCAAAGACCTCGGGTGACAATAATTCCTTTGTGTTAATTTATTTCTAGAACTTGGAAATTGAAGCACACTCTCTTGAATGCGTTCTAAATCATACCCTTACGTGTCTGCACACATTATGAATCAAGCAAAACACTGGGATCTTTGGTCCGTAATATAATGTCATATACTTGGGCCAAATCCTTTCCAACAGCCACATCATCTGGCCTTTGCCTATATTTTGGCGCAAGTAGATCGGATGCTATAGAAAGCTTTAGCCACCGTTTGGACCATTTGTTCGAGGTACAGCAATAATAATGGCGTTCATTATGCTACTATGCCGTTTTTGCGCTGCTCTGTGTTACGCAATTAATTGGATTTTGACAAGTACCACTAGCACTGGGAGTCTGGTTCTTCAAGCACAAAGTGCAGCAAGTAGTCAGGCTGTCCAGCAGGTTGTCCTTGGATCAAAATAAACGGTATACTGCAACACGTTCTCGAAGACTGTGAACAGCACAACGAATATAAAAACTGGTTACACTCCCCATATTGGTGAAATATTGGTAACCTTGCAAGCCCACATGGGTTCAGTATTTTACCAATACTAGAATGTTGCGTGGGAAGTGAAGAGTTGACGGTCCTCAATAATGCGAAAAATG
>NW_026999338.1:0-123494 GCF_037126465.1 Ornithodoros turicata | reverse complement strand
GTCCGGTAGCTTTTTTCTATCGATCATTGCTTTGCGATGAATCCAACAAACAGGGTTCAACTCCCAGTGGCAACTTGCTATTATGGTTCCCTCTGCTTCTTCTTACCCTGGCCACTTTTCGTCCCGGTAGCTTTTTTCTATCGATCATTGCTTTGCGATGAATCCAACAAACAGGGTTCAACTCCAGTGGCAACTTGCTATTATGGTTCCCTCTGCTTCTTCTTACCCTGGCCACTTTTCGTCCCGGTAGCTTTTTTCTATCGATCATTGCTTTGCGATGAATCCAACAAACAGGGTTCAACTCCCAGTGGCAACTTTCTATTATGGTTCCCTCTGCTTCTTCTTACCCTGGCCACTTTTCGTCCCGGTAGCTTTTTTCTATCGATCATTGCTTTGCGATGAATCCAACAAACAGGGTTCAACTCCCAGTGGCAACTTTCTATTATGGTTCCCTCTGCTTCTTCTTACCCTGGCCACTTTTCGTCCCGGTAGCTTTTTTCTATCGATCATTGCTTTGCGATGAATCCACCAAACAGGGTTCAACTCGCGGTGGCAACTTTCTATTATGGTTCCCTCTGCTTCTTCTTACCCTGGCCACTTTTCGTCCCGGTAGCTTTTTTCTATCGATCATTGCTTTGCGATGAATCCAACAAACAGGGTTCAACTCCCAGTGGCAACTTTCTATTATGGTTCCCTCTGCTTCTTCTTACCCTGGCCACTTTTCGTCCCGGTAGCTTTTTTCTATCGATCATTGCTTTGCGATGAATCCAACAAACAGGGTTCAACTCCCAGTGGCAACTTTCTATTATGGTTCCCTCTGCTTCTTCTTACCCTGGCCACTTTTCGTCCCGGTAGCTTTTTTCTATCGATCATTGCTTTGCGATGAATCCAACAAACAGGGTTCAACTCCCAGTGGCAACTTTCTATTATGGTTCCCTCTGCTTCTTCTTACCCTGGCCACTTTTCGTCCCGGTAGCTTTTTTCTATCGATCATTGCTTTGCGATGAATCCAACAAACAGGGTTCAACTCCCAGTGGCAACTTTCTATTATGGTTCCCTCTGCTTCTTCTTACCCTGGCCACTTTTCGTCCCGGTAGCTTTTTCTATCGATCATTGCTTTGCGATGAATCCAACAAACAGGGTTCAACTCCCAGTGGCAACTTTCTATTATGGTTCCCTCTGCTTCTTCTTACCCTGGCCACTTTTCGTCCCGGTAGCTTTTTTCTATCGATCATTGCTTTGCGATGAATCCAACAAACAGGGTTCAACTCCCGGTGGCAACTTTCTATTATGGTTCCCTCTGCTTCTTCTTACCCTGGCCACTTTTCGTCCCGGTAGCTTTTTTCTATCGATCATTGCTTTGCGATGAATCCAACAAACAGGGTTCAACTCCCAGTGGCAACTTTCTATTATGGTTCCCTCTGCTTCTTCTTACCCTGGCCACTTTTCGTCCCGGTAGCTTTTTTCTATCGATCATTGCTTTGCGATGAATCCAACAAACAGGGTTCAACTCCCAGTGGCAACTTTCTATTATGGTTCCCTCTGCTTCTTCTTACCCTGGCCACTTTTCGTCCCGGTAGCTTTTTTCTATCGATCATTGCTTTGCGATGAATCCAACAAACAGGGTTCAACTCCCGGTGGCAACTTTCTATTATGGTTCCCTCTGCTTCTTCTTACCCTGGCCACTTTTCGTCCCGGTAGCTTTTTTCTATCGATCATTGCTTTGCGATGAATCCAACAAACAGGGTTCAACTCCCAGTGGCAACTTTCTATTATGGTTCCCTCTGCTTCTTCTTACCCTGGCCACTTTTCGTCCCGGTAGCTTTTTTCTATCGATCATTGCTTTGCGATGAATCCAACAAACAGGGTTCAACTCCCAGTGGCAACTTTCTATTATGGTTCCCTCTGCTTCTTACCCTGGCCACTTTTCGTCCCGGTAGCTTTTTTCTATCGATCATTGCTTTGCGATGAATCCAACAAACAGGTTTCAACTCCCAGTGGCACCTGGTGCTGTGGCATTGTTCCATGAGTTTCATGTTTGTTTCGCTACGTGCAGCCATAGAAGCCATCTTAATCTGTAGGTTTGAATTTCAAACACGCCTAGCGTCATTTATTTGTTTCTTTAATGGCTTTTTTTCCCTCTTTATAATTCACTGGCTGGCACTGTGGCATTGAGGAGTGCTCGGTCACCCTCCCAGGTGTATATCGCTCGCTGAGTGACCCCTGGTTTGCCAATCCCGAACAATGCGCAGCTACCCAGGCTGACGAGCCGCAAACACGGCGAAACACGTGTCCCCTGGTGGTGTCGCATCGTTCCATGAGTATCTGTTTCTCTACGTGGAGCCATAGAAGCCATCTTAATCTGTAAGTTTGAATTTCAAACACGTCTAGCGTCATTTATTTATTTCTTTAATGGCTTTTTTCCCCTCTTTATAATTCAATTGCTTGCACTGTGGCATTGAGGAGTGCTCAGCCACCCTCCCAGGTGTATATCGCTCGCTGAGTTACCCCTGGTTTGCCAATCGCGAACGATGCGCAGCTACCCAGGGCTGACGAGCCGCAAACACGGCGAAACACGTGTCCCCTGGTGCTGTCGCATCGTTCCATGAGTATCTGTTTCTCTACGTGCAGCCATAGACGCCATCTTAATCTGCAGGTTTGAATTTCAAACACGCCTAGCGTCATTTGTTTGTTTCTTTAATGGCTTTTTTCCCTCTTTATAATTCACTGGCTTGCACTGTGGCATTGAGGAGTGCTCAGTCACCCTCCCAGGTGTATATCGCTCGCTGAGTGACCCCTGGTTTGCCAATCCCGAACGATGCGCAGCTACCCAGGGCTGACCAGCCGCAAACACGGCGAAACACGTGTCCCCTGGTGCTGTCGCACCGTTCCATGAGTGTCTATATATATATATATATATATATATATGTTAGTAGTGGCATGTAAGTCAAACATTGCCATGCCGGTACTAGACAGCTGTTTCGGCCTTCTTGGGCCTTATCAGCAGTACGCAAGCAGGCAACGTTTGAGCGGATGGCGTCAGAAGGTCACGTGGCACGTGATGCCTCTCGTCAGGGTGTCCTAAGACACCTCTGAAAGCCCAGTGCAAAGCCAGTCAAATGTATAAAGGGAAAAAATTAGCAAGAGCTCTTTGGCTGCACGAATAGCATATGTTTGTAAGTCAAACGTCGCCATGGCAGTACTGGACAGCAGGGTTGCCAGATGCAAAACTCGTCTCCAACCAAAACTGATTCAGAAAATAGCCCAAACATCTCATGCCATCGCCTAAAAGAAAAAAAAATATCCAAAAGCGTTTTCGTTACTCTGTACACAAAACTAGGAGAATATACAACATAAGATAGGGCCATGCAACTTGCACATGGGTTATGAGAAGCGCATATGCAAAACTCCTGGGTTATGGATACATAAGTTTGCTTGTAAACTTGTTCAGGTAGGATTCGGATGGCATAAATTCTTTTCAGAAACGTCGCAGGTCGCGGACTGATGAAGTCTCCTGTATAGGAGGCGAAACGTCGCATATTAATTTGTTGTTATTCTATGTTGTGCTAAGTCGCTGGTAAATATTTTCTTCCGGTGTTCTAAAATGGAACAACAACAACTACATGGATGATTATGGGATGAGGTGATTCACCGCACCAATTGCGGTACCATACCTAAGTGCATGTGGGTGGGTGTGTGAAAGTGGAACAAACGACGTGTATAAGAACGGCGATGTGTTGAATCAGATATGATGCACCACATATATCTTATAACTTTATTGCTTATGTAAATAAAGGCCACTTTCCCCATGCCGGGAGCAGCATGATATCAAGTACAGGTCCCATACAAGCGGTATCTTTACGCAAAGGTGCGCCCATGCTCACCACAGTGCGAGTTGCTAACGTGAAGGTGAGAACGTGACCTTGACGTTAGCAACTCGCGTTGCTGAGGACCCGGCAAATTTTACTTTGAGCGACCATTCATATGCGTGCCGTGTTACTAAACTGTGCACAAACCTGTACGTGGCTAGTCCTTAATATTCCAACAGCATTAGTTTTGGGGCTTTTAATAATGGAACACCAGTGAGCCCAAGGCACTACGTACTCTCTCCAGTTCGCGCAACTTATTCAAACTCAGCAAGTTCAGAAGAAGAATAAAGCCGCACGGGAATTGGCTCTTTTGAACTTCAAAATGTACCATTTCCGACAACGCGTATGCTCATGCCCAGCCCTTGCGTCCGCCATCTTTGAGTATGAACCCACCTGCGGGCGACTGTCATGTTCATTAGGGGGAGATAATCGATTTCAAGGTTACGCGGACGCTTGAGGTCTACATTTGACAACCTTTTGTGCTGGTAATGAGTACAATGCGCTTTCAGACTTTCCGCATTCTTCTTGCAATCTTCTCTTGTTACTTTCCCACGCAACGTGCTAGTCCGAAAAGCGTCACCATGCTTGGGGGAAAGGCACGACGTTCGCCAGGGGCGGCGCGAATCTGGGAATGGTCCATTCTGATTGTACACGAACAAGCTGTATATTGCCGGTCACCACTCTTCGTCACTTCCAATACATACCGGCGTTCCCCAATTGGCTCGGCCTTGGGACCTTTGTTTTATAATTTGTATGTGAATGATTTTCGCAGTGCTATGTCTTCAAATTGCATCATGTATGCTGACGATACGGTGTTGTTTTTTTTTATTTTCAAATGTATAGATACAATTCGAACCAACGTTGACTCTTTTATGCGATTGCTTCTCTAACGGTTAGAAAACAATGCCCTTGAGCTAAATAGACAAAATACATAGTATTCCGTTCCCATCGTAGAAGTGTTGATTTATCAAAATTTAATATTATGATCAAGGACTTATCCATCGAACGTCTTAATAATATTAAGTACCTGGATGTTGTGCTAGACTTCCATCTTAACTGAAAGCCACATATTTCACAAGTATGCTTGAAGCCATCTCAAGCGTGTGGCGCTTTGTACTGGGCGAGCTTCCCTCTGGAAGAACTCTGTATTTCTCATTAGTCCAATGTCATCTCTTATACTGCGTCGGATCATGGGGGTACACTTGTAAAACTTACTTAAGACCCATTGAATTTCTTCAAAACCGTATAATTCGTACAATATTGAATGCACATTCTAGGCAATCATGTCTACCTTTGTATGAGTCACTGCACAGTCTGCCATTCAACACGTTGTGTTTTAAGAGGACTGTACTGATGATAATGAAATGTATTATTTCTGAAGGGCTAGTTCCCGGTCTTCATTTTTCCTCTGTAACACGCACCAGCCGCTCCGTGTTAGGGCATCACCTCTTAGTACAACATCAATCGAATGAGCGTGGGATGCGAACTTTACAATACCAAGGCGTAATTAAATGGAACTCCTTGCCACTGTCATTAATTTCATCTAGGAACTTTAAATTAGCTTTTACATTGACACTTACTTTACAGTACTGATCATGAATCAACATAGATAACGTAGACACCTGTTTATCGCAGCAGCGCTGTCGTGTATTAACTAGCTGTATTAATATCCGTTCTGTTTAGGATTTTTGTGACTTGCATATTTTTAGTGTAACAGTTTTGTGGATCAGTGTATACTGATGTCATATATTTATGTTTTGGCATGTTTCTACGGATCATACTAGCGAAGGCTATGATCCAGATGGTCTTACAGCCTCTAAATGTATCACTTTTATGTTGTAACTGAAATTTAAAAAAAATAAAAAATAAAAGGCTGCGTTGCAGCATCGCCGCCTGTGTCCGCCACAGGATTACCGAATTCCGAAAAAGGATTCTGACATATGTGTCTTCTTATCTGCTCATATCTATTCGGCTGCCCATTAACACGTCCGACTTTATACAGTCTCGACAGACGGCAGCGCATTATTATGTGCCGGGACACAAATGCAGAAACGAGTGGTGACCGAAGTGACAGTCCTCGTGTGGTCGCGTGCTGTCGTCCGAGTGCATGGCGTGAAACGCTGGAAAAGCCCAAAAATAGCCAAAATGAAAAACATCCTGCCAACTGTCACAAAAAGTAGTTCAATTTGACGGTTTATAGCCCAATCTGGTAACCCTGCTGGACAGCTGTTTCGCCCTTGTTGGGCCATCATCAGCAGTACGCAGGCAGGCAACGTTTGAGCGGATGGCGTCAGAAGGTCACGTGGCACGTGATGCCTCCCGTCAGAGTGTCCTAAGGCACCTCTGAAAGCCCAATGCAAATCCAGTCAAGTGTATAAGGGGAAAAAATAGCAAGAGCTCTTTGGCTGCATGTATAGCATATGTTTGTAAGTCAAACGTCGTCATGCCAGTACTGGACAGCTGTTTCGGCCTTGTTGGCCAATCACAACACGAGCTTGATCAAGCACTTACGTCCCTTTGAAAGATACCCTCGATCATCAACACTCGCGCCGTAAACTCATAGGGCATGTATCCACAATGTCCGACCGACGTATAATGACGACTAAACATGTTTGTTAAGCAAGCTGTTTGTTAAGCAAGCAAGCTTCTTCGCGTTGGCATTTGTTCTCGAGAGAACAATCTCCTACCTTTTAAAGTTCAAACGTTAATTGTCAAAATTGATTTCATCTCGGAAAAATTGATGCATCTATTTTAAAAAGAACTGCTCTCAGTTAGGTGGGACACACTGTATATACGACTTGCAATGTGATGTGACCTTTGCAGCATGACATATCCCCAAGAACACATGAAAGTGCACGTTGAAAGTGCGTTACGATAAAATAAGCTAGCAGATATGATGCAACTGATGCAATCAACGCTGGGGACAGGACTGTTTATTTGAGCACGCCTGTCGCTCCGTGTTGCAGTTCTCAGTAAGGTCATCATCCGTACGAACATTCCTAGGACGGCCCGTAATGCACCTCTACAAACACAACTAACACCTCGCTGCCATGACATGTGAACCGGCACGTTTGTTTTCTCTGAAGGCAGTGACGTCACAATCAACGTGGCTCTTTGGGACGAGCAATCGCTCGTTTTTTCGCTTTATCTCGGGCCTTGAGAAAGAAGGGTTTCAGCGACGCGAAGTTGGAGACAGGGTCTTGACGAAATAGAGCGGTTAACGGCTGCCACTGAAATAAATAGTCTGTATATATTTACGGGGTCACACTAGGAAACCTCTATAGATCACCTGTTAGGCAACGTTTTTACAATTTGTAGAGATATCCCTTAGAAGAACGTTTCCAAATTCTATAGGAATTGTATAGAGAAATCTACACAGGGCAGGTACAATTAAAAGCTATAGGGATTCATATTGTCACGTATCATCTTTGAAGCGACCACACGCTACAACAGCAGCAGACAACGAGGCGTCGGATGACTGGCTGGGGTCCGCGACATGTCGCCCTACATGGCAAGCGATCCTTCTGGAAGCATCTGCTCCTTCGCTCGCATCAATCTCAAGGACGGACAGACGATCTTAGAGAGGAATCTGTATTTTCCTCCTCTCCACCAACGCGCGCTTTCTACAATGTTTGCCGCTGTGTATAAAAGCTCGTGAGCTCCCAGCCGAAGCATTCTTTACCTTAGTTCTGTCTAAGATCTACCGTTCTTGTGCTAGCAAGCTAAGCAGCTAGAATAAAGCGTTCGCCGATTATTCGCCGTCTCGCTCGTCTGTTTGCATCCCTTGACAATATGTAGCCAATATAGCCTCTATCTAATCCTAATCCATTTCCAATGAATATTTGGAGACCACTTCCTATGGAATACACATGCTATTTTTTTTTGCGGTTCCGTGTTAGCGCCGCGAAGCAACTGTGGCTATGTGCGGCGTACAGACGTAAACAGATGGAGTGAGGACAGCAGGAAGGAGTGGGGGACAGGAGGTCAGTAGTCCTGGGCAGGCTTCAGGGGGAACTGTGCCAACATTCGTTTAGAAAGTCTTCGGAAAACCCGAGGAAAACCTCAGACAGTAAGATTCGAACCAACCACCTCCCAGGCTTCAGCACCACCTCGGCTACAACGAACAACCGGAGGCCTTAGCCCACTCAGCCATGCCGCTGGTACACAGGGAAATGGAGACACGTCGTAAACAAGTCGAATATAAGTTCCTTTCATTTTAGACACAGCCAACACTTTCGATAATAACCGAGGCCACGCATGGTTTGCATCTAGCCGACGCAGTAGCTCAAAAACCTTCTCGAGCTCTCTCGTGTCTTTTTTTTTGTACTTTTTCTCTCTTTTGTTTTCTTTATTTATTATAGACACACCATCAGTTGTTTAGAGGCGGCCAAAAAGCGGCAATACTGCAGTTTGACGAGGGCACGCCCCTTTAATAACGTACAGCAGCATCGCAACAATTGTACAACTGGCTATAATCAAGCAAATCGCAAAACAAATCGCTAGCACTGCATCAATGTGAATTCACAATAACAGACATAACAAAACAAGAACTAGATAAATGTAACGAAAGTATTCAGAAACAGAAGTTACAGAGATGACTCTGATGCAAGGCGTAGTAACAAAATATTAGTCGCGAGAGAAATTGCAAGTTGTGAGAATTCAAACATGGCTCTTAGAGTTGTAAATGATGTATTCGCAAGATCGATACTGTTCTTGATGTACTTATTAAGAATTAGGAATTGTTCGAAGAACATAACTTCGAAACTTCAGAAACTTCGAAGAACATAACTCTTCCATTGTTTTTCACAACCACGTCGGAGAGACCGTGCTTTCTCAATCCAAATCGCAAGAAAGAAACAAAAAAATAAGAGTAATAAAAAATAAACGGGGGTATACAGTTGAAACAGACACAAAAATGGAACTGTGGCCATCGTTTACTACTTGCTCTATACGTATACTTTTTCTTCTGGGAATGTAGAAGAAGCAGTGCGTCAAGTGCAATATTAAAAAAGTGAACACTAAAGGACCGAGCTGCCTGAAGAGATAACACGCAATATTGTCAGTATTATTTATAGACCTGTATATACATGTACATATCGTGTTAATTATGATCGTGTAATGTGAAGCAAAAAAAGTAACATAAATTTGCAAATTTATGGTACTTGTTTTTTTTTGCACGATATGGATTCTTGGAAAACTTGTCAATAAACGAAAAAGTTCGTATAGTTGCAAAATTAGTTTATAAATATGCATTTCCGCACCTAGTACAATCCTTACAGAAACTGCCTAAAAAGTCTTTACATTACAATTCCAGAATCCTGAATGGAAAGTATTTAAAGCCTACCAGTTAAAACCTATACAGATTCTATATATTTCCTATGCACAATTCCCCGCATCAGCACCAACAATGGGGTAGAGTACCACCCTAGGCGATGAAACTCCCCAGCCAAATACCAGCCATCATCCTTTAATAAAGTTGTTGTTTCCTATGCACAAGATAGACAGGACGTCACGTGAATGGGAAGTGACTGAAAAAAAAAATTAAAGAAAACAATGGAAGTTAAAGAGACACGAGAGATTGATTCTCTATACGTGTTCTCTAGAAACTAGAAAATCATTTTTATGAGGGAGCTGTTGGTGGAAAAATAAACGTCATTGAAAATATGATTATGGATTACGTCAAAATTCCACGATGTAATGGGGTGTAATACCAGAAAACCAGGGCTCTATTCTTCCTTGCAGAAAAACAATATGGACTGAACACAATACGTGAGTGACTGAGCGCCAACAAGAACTCGAAGACGATGAATTGGAGTACAGCGAGCCACAAGAGCTTAGACGAAGAAGAAGGTGGTTCTTAACTGACGGCGTCTGTCAACCCGTAGACATGAGTGAGTTGTTCTTCGTGATCATTGAAACATATTTTTGAATCGACGCTGTGTAAACGGGGGTTTGCGTTAACATTATCCGGAATGCCAGTCTTAAAATGCCGTGAGCATGCAATCACGCCCACTTTTCTGGAGTTCCACACTCTGCCAGTGTTCTTATGACATCTCAGAATAGTGATCACTCACCTGTGATTAAGGAGCTCACCAATCTACAAGTGACCTTGGAGCTGAAGCTCGGAGGTCACTTTTGTCCACCTAATGTGGCGAGAAACAGGTTGCCTCCATCGAGCAAACGCTTAGCTGTAGTTGAAAATTCTTGTACAAACGGAAAGGAGCACTTTGTGAAGACAGCTGAGATGAAATTCCGGATCTCTTCCATAGATAGCGACCTCTAGATAACTCCAACAGAATCAACATATCAAATCGAATACAATGAATATCAATTTAGTTTTCTTGAAACGTGTTAATTTTTTTATCGTTTGCCTTAGGAGGATCCGCCGTGCTTATTCAGGAAGCCAGGACACTTTGGCGGTATGTTCATGTGCGTGGACTAACATATAGCCAAAGTTCCTAAACTATCTTACGTCAGCGAATCCAACGATTTTTGACATTTCGTGAGGTGACTGCTTCCTCATCGATTTGGATAGGCCTGCCTTGATCCATATGCAGACAAATACAGAAATGTACAACAAGGGCATCTGGGCCATATATTCCTAGGGATGTGGACATAATTAGGCGCGATATTAGATTCCCGGTGACGGCGGACAGTTGGGAAGTGGAGAGATGTAAGCTTTAGGAACGCCTGTGTGCATTGTGCTGATAATCTGGACATGGGTGATAGTGAAGAACCACCGCGGTGAAGCAGTTACACGACAGACGTCTGACTATACGCGCTGCCTGATGATCTAAACACCGGCGCACGCAGTGGCGGTATTCACAAAAGCTACGCGAAGTAACTCGCAGCCATCTTGACATTTCTCGCTCCGCTTAACGACAGCATAACGTAGCATAGCATAGCCCACCACAACGAGAGGGCCTAGGCTGTCGTCTACGGGCGACGCGTTTGGAGCGCAGAGAATACGAAATTCTCATCGCTAGCTTTAGGCTCGTCACATACCACATGATCTCACTGCGAGTCCCTGTTACCGACACAGCTCGGAATATGGCAGCATTAGCCCTACGATCTCCATGTAAGTTTCTGTACCAGCGACCAACTGTTGAGCACCGTCCGACAGACAGAGTGGGCATGTGATGTCTCTGTCGTCGAAGACGATTCAAGATGACGTCTAGTTCTCTTCTGGGAAGACAGTGCGCGAGTTTCACTCATGCCATCGTACGTTTTTTGTTAGTTTGTTTTTTTAAGAAAGCCACAATTTGTTATGCCGCAATTCCAGGATTGCGGACGGGGAAACCTTGAGTAATGATGCGAAAGAAAAAAAAAATAGAGAGAACGTTCTGGGACTCGTTCTCTCTATTCTGGGACTCGAGCACTGTGGGTGAGCGCATTTCCTGGGAGTACCTGCGGACACAGTGGCGTCACACTCTCATTTGATTACGTGGTTTGCGTTCGTTCCAGCAGAGTCATACTTGAGTAATTTTCGTTGCCATTCGGACAATCCATATTTTGGGTGTATGCCTGCAAGAAATTGCACGAAATGACTTATTCTTTAACAAGGGACAGGGTGCAGGATAGCTGGTATAGATACATGAAGACCGAGAGACACGGACACGTGTGTCGTCTTCTGTGTCCGTGTCTCTCGGTCTTCTTCATGAACTTCCTCTGATGTCTTGAGTAGCAGAAGTTAGTGCGAATAAATTGTCTATATACAGAGTGCTCCTTTAAGCCTCCTTTAAGGACGTCAGACAGCGTCGTCATTATAGTCACCACAGAAGCAGCAACGTATGTTGGCTGCCATAGGTGTCCGGTGACAAAGTGTCATAATAACGGGTGTAAAGTACGCGCCTCATGTTGTGCGGACACTGGACATTGCCATACAAACGAAACAAACTTCGTGTTAACGAATAACAGCTACGTGCGGAGTCCACTGGGAGGGAACCATTCCCTAGTAATGCGGTCACATTAACCATGTTTGACTGTATTGGCATTGCGAACATTGTTTACATAGGATTACATAGGATTGATATCGTATATCCCTTTTCAGGGAATGCAGATGACGTCGTTTTCAGAGAGAGGGAACCAGGTAAGGTGTCATGCCATTTCAGCAAATACCTCGAGTGACAAGAATTCCTTTGTGTTAATTTATTTCTAGAACTTGGAAGGACACTCTCTTGAATGGGTTCTAAATCATACTCTTACGTGTCTGCACACATTATAACAACAACAACAACTTTATTTTCGGCCTTGGAGAGTGGGGAGTTTCATCGCAACAGGCGATACTCTACCCCAGTGCTTGGTGGAAAGGGGGGAATAAAATAACGTGCCCCTTTACAATAACGATCGAAGTCCGATGGTGTCCAGAAATGTCAGAAGACCTTTGAGCGCAGAGCGTTGCTGGGCTGGATTGGGCCAGGGACCAAGCAATTTCGGTAGGGAGAAAGGGCGAGAGTCCAGCTGACGAAGAGACTCGGAGAGTGTGGTTCGGGAAGGTTCGTAGTGAGGGCAATGAAGAAGAATGTGCTCCAGATCCTCAAGAGCACCACAGTGGCAGCAGGTGGGAGAATCAATTTGTCTCAAGCGGTAACGCCACTGAGCTGTAAAGGCCACATCGAGGCGCATGCGGTGGATTAATGCAGCATCCTGACGAGATGTGTTTCGTGGCATGCGGAAAACGAGCGTGGGATCAACTCTGTTCAACATAGAGGGGGGAAGAATGTCGGTTGTCCGTTGGCGGGAAGCCAGGGGTGTCACTAGACGTCGCAGAATTGAACGGCGGTCTCCTCTGAGCAGAACAATACGGGTCCGGTTCCGAGACGAGAGTGCTGCTTCTGCGGCGCTGTCGGCCTGCTCGTTCCCCACGACACCACAATGGGCTGGAACCCACTGGAGAACTAGCCTGTGGCCTGCGGCGTAGATAGTGTGGTAAGCCATTAACACGTCTGTGACTAGGGGTGCGGATGGGCCTCGTATGCCGGAAGTTTCAATTGCTTGAAGTGCAGATTTGGAGTCTGTAAAGACTGCCCATTCCCGGGGTGGAAAATCAGCGATGTGTTGTAGAAAGAAAAGGATGGCATAGAGTTCCGCAGCTGTGGAGGAGGTTGGATGTGGAAGGCGTCTTCCGTGCACGACGCCTTCGGATGGAATGACGAAGGCTGAGGCGGACTTGTTGTTTCGGGATGCGCCATCAGTATATGCTGCCGTAAACGTAGAAAACTTCTCGTCTACCAGAGCATGAAAATGGGCTCGGAGGACTTGAGGGGGGACCTGATCTCTTCTTTGCAGAAGGTTTGGGAGGCGTAGAAAAGTGGGCGGTACCGGTAGAGACCAGGGGGCTTCCGGCGGTATAGTGTCCTTAGTTATGAAGCCAGTGAGAGTCTGGCGTGTCCTCTGCGCTACTCGATAGAAGTCGCTTTCAGGGCGGTATCGAATTTTCCTGAGTAGCGGGTGACGGGGAATGTGAGCACGCAAACGGAGGTAGTGCCGAGCCGTTTCCCGTTCACGGAGAACTTCAATCGGGAGCTCACCAGCTTCAGCCAGTACTTGTCGTGTTTCAGCCATTCTTGGAACTCCGAGGCATCGACGAAGGCTTCGAGCAAACAGGGACCGAAGCGTATTTAATGAAGTTGTTGATATCCTGTGCAGAATAGGAAGGCTGTAAAGCACAGTTGCCCTCACCAATGCCGCGTGAACCGCGAGCAGGGAACGCTGATCACAGCCCCATCCTGGGCCAGAAAGATGTTGAATTGCGGGGAGCCATCGCTGCACTTTAGTTTCAAGGTGTTTAATGTGCCGAGCCCAGCGCAAGTCCGAGTCGATTACCATGCCAAGGAAGCGGTGAAAGCGTACTGGTTCTAGCTTCTTTAAACCAAGCCAAAGTGGGAAATTGGCCATAGCTTTACGCGTGAAAGGGAGCTCGACACACTTTTCGGGTGAAAGGTCCATCCCGAGGTGCGTCAGGTACGTATGGATATTGTTTAAAGCGAGCTGCAGGCGGCGCTGGAGAGCCGGGCGTGATTTTCCTACTGTCCAAAGGGCGACGTCATCTGCATACACGGAGAACGACACTTTGCGAGGAATTACTGATTGTAGGCCGGCCATCACCACGTTAAAGAGTGTCGGGCTGAGAATGCTTCCTTGGGGGACTCCTTGGGGAACAGGATGCTGAGGGCTTTGGCCTTGGGACGTACGGACAGCGACAGTTCGGTCCGTAAGGAAGTCTTGGAGCCAGATGAAGAGCCGACCGGATACTCCAAACGAGCGCAAGGCATGCAGCACACAAATGTGCGAGACGGTATCATAGGCGCGCTTGATGTCGAGGAAGACCGATCGGACGATCCGTCGATGGGCTCGAGCATGTTGAACTGTAGAGACTAGGTCGAGAACTGGATCCATGGAGCTTCGGTGGCGACGAAATCCAGCCATTTCGTGAGGGAACGCACGTCGTTTTTCGAGCCACCAGTCGAGGCGATGCAAAACCATTCTCTCCATCAGTTTCCCCACACAGCTTGTCAGGCTCACCGGGCGAAAGGAGGATAGGGCATTTGGGGGCTTGCCTGGTTTCAGGATGGGAACAACCAAGGCCTCCTTCCATGTATGTGGTAAAGATCCTTGTTGCCAAGACGTATTATAGACATGAAGGAGAGCTTGGAGTGACCGCCCGTCAAGGTTTCGTAGGGCGGCATAGGTGATTTTATCGGGCCCAGGGGACGAGCTGGCGTTCACAACCTTCAACGCTGGCTTTAGCTCGATTAGTGTGAAGTCGCGGTCCATAACTTCCGGGGGACGGGGCCAGTCGTGGTGAAGTTCAGCCGTCAAACTGTGGACAAAACTGTGGTGTAGGGGCGTGGTCGAGGCAGCCGCAGGAGTCGTTAGTACCACAGAGAAGTCCGTCGCAAGCGTGTTCTCGTCTACACGCTGAACGATAGCCAAGGCCGCGAGAGGATTCTTTTGAGGGGGCGCCTCCTTCAGAGATCGGATTGTCCGCCAGATCTTCGTGGTCGGATCGAACGGTGAAAGGTGGTGGCAAAACTTACGCCAACGCTTCCTGTCCTCGTTTTTAAGTTCTCCTGTTACTTTAGCTTTCATCCGGCGGTATTCCACAATGTCCGTAAGTTGCCCTGTCCGACGAGCCGTTCTTTCTGCTCGGCGACGTAATGCTCTAAGGTGATTAATAGCGGGGGAATGGCCGATATGGCCTGTTACCCTTTTAGACATGACCACCGCGTCCTGAATACCGCGGGTAATTGCTTCAGAGAGAGCCTCTGGGGACATACCGGTGTGCACAGATGTTCTGAGGCCCGCACGAAAACGTCTCCAGTTTGTGAAAGAAATCAGTCCAGCAGTTGCTGAGAGGGGCAGTCTGTCGTGCGAAATATATAGAGGAAAATGATCGCTACCTCTAGTGTCGACGTCCGTAGCGCACGACAAGTGGCGAATTATGTCGGTTGAGGACCACGAGAGGTCCAATACATCAAGTGACATTGGGGATCGCATGTAAGTGGGCTCGCGGTTGTTCAGCAGGCACATGTTATTATTCTCCATTGCCTGTAACAACCTCCTTCCCCTACTGTCCGTCCTTCGGCTTCCCCAGGCCGAGTGATGTGCATTGAAGTCCCCTAGCACAAGCGCCGGGGCTTCCAGAGAACCAAGTAAGCGTTCCAGGTCACTCCACGGGACCTGTACCGCGGGACGGATATAGATACTGACGACCGTTAACAGCATGGGGCCAAGGCGGATACTGCATGTGACGTAATCATAAGAGCGATGGCAAACTGAGCCGATGGGTGCAGCAACGAGGTCATTGCGAACGTATAGCGCTGCTCTACTCTCAGGGGAATGATGAGAGCGATAGATTGTGTATCCACTAACACGATGTGTACAATCCATGCCGTGTTCGCATATAGCTATGAAAGGGAACTTGTACTGTTGGAGATGTAATTTAAAATCTGGGAGCTTGTTACGCAGGCTTCGAGGATTCCACTGCATGGCCAGGGCGTTTTTATACAGTTCCGTCATGCTGATTCGAAGATAATGCCTCCAGTGCCAGAAGCGCTTGAACCTCGGGCAGTTGCGACGCACCAGGAAAAGCAGAGACAATGGCCTTAAGGGCAGCGAGTACCGCTGAGAAGAGTCCCAGAGGAGGCATATATTGGGGGGCTGATGAGGGAGCTGGTTCCGTCACACTGGCGTAAGTGTTTGTAATCTGTCTTGATGGACGAAGAGGCGGTGCACTTGTGATAGGCGTGGCCGCGACTGTGTTCAGCGACCCTCGTTTACCTGGTGCAGATCGAGGGGGTAGTGCAGGAAATTCTTGTGCATTTGTACGAGACGGGAGTGTGGCACTAGCATCCCTAGGAGCGTCAGACGGAAGTCGTAGGGTTCGGTCTTGGTGCCTCTTGGTGGCGGCGGTCTTGACAGGACATAAAGAAAATGATGCGGGATGGCTGGATTTGCAGTTAGCACACTTTGGCTCTCTTTTATTGTTGCAGTCTGATCTCCGGTGAGGTCCGGCGCAGATGCCACACCGTGTAGAACCTCGGCAATTTCGTGCAATATGGCCAAATCGTTGGCAGTTATAACACTGTATCGGGCCTTCTATGTACTCTTGGACTGTGAAGGTCTGAAACCCAAGGGCAATTCGGGGAGGAAGACGGACGCAGGATAACGCTCCGTAACGGGGTGAACACATCACTGCCATCTTCTGCTAGGGAATGCCGAACCTGTCGCCGTGCTGATAAAACCCCTGCGTCGTTAAGATAGAGCACGAGGTCGTCGTTCGAATACTCTGTTGGAACATCATATATCTTGCCCATATTTCTGGCGTACGATTGGGGTATGGATGGTATCACCGCAATGCCAGCTAAGCACTTAGCAGACAAAAGGTTGCGGGCGGCTGCTTCGGACCGTACGGAGACGAAGAGAGAACCATCTCGGTGGAAACGGTGGTGCATAACCTGTTGTTGGGTTAGCAGGCGTATCTCACTAGCGACCGCATTAGGATTCACCTTCCAGAGGGAGTAGTCAGTAGTTGCTGGTCGAAACAGTATGGGAATACCGCCGGCTCGGTTCTTCTTGTAGGTGACAGTGGTGAACGGGTCATGAAGTGAAGTGGCAAGGTTGCTATCGTTCATCGCATCTGTCTGCTGAGGAGCTGGCGGTGCCGAAGTGTCCATGGTGTTGTCGGGAACATTCACGATCTGTGGAATGTTGGGATCACCAGAGGAAGGGCTCCCTACCCGTTGGCGTTTGGAAGGGCTGACGGGGACCTGTTGACCTGTGGTAAGTGTCATAGAGACGTTGGACCTCCCGTCCAGATTATGGCGGGAGGTCCGTGATGGTTCGATTTCTTTTTCAACGGCTCTGAAAAAGCCTAAAGACTAAAGGCTGTTCCACTTCACAACGACGATAATGCACACATTATGAATCAAGCAAAACACTGGGATCTTTGGTCCGTAATATAATGTCATATACTTGGGCAACATCCTTTCCAACAGCCACATAATCTGGCGTTTGCCTATATTTTGGCGCAAGTAGATCGGATGCTATAGAAAACTTTAGCCACCATTTGGACCATTTGTTCGAGGTACAGCAATAATAATGGCGTTCATTGTGCTACTATGCCGTATTTACGCGACTCTGTGTTATGCAATTAATTGGATTTTGACAAGTACCACTAGCACTGGGAGACAAGCAGAAAATGCAACAAGTAGTCAGGCTGTCCAGCAGGTTGTCCTTGGATCAAAATAAACGGTACACCGCAACACGTTCT
Source organism: Ornithodoros turicata (assembly GCF_037126465.1). NCBI lineage: Eukaryota > Metazoa > Arthropoda > Arachnida > Ixodida > Argasidae > Ornithodoros > Ornithodoros turicata. The sequence continues at coordinate 105,851 of NW_026999338.1, read as the reverse complement.
CGAAGACTGTGAACAGCACAGCGAATATAAAAACTGGTTACACTCCCCATATTGGTGAAATATTGGTAACCTTGCAAGCCCACATGGGTTCAGTATTTTAGCAATACTAGCATGTTGCTTGGGAAGTGAAGAGTTGACGGTCCTCAATAATGCGAAAGATGACGCTCAGCTATACAAGAGGGTCGTGCCGACACTCTGCTTTCGCAAGTACTATTTTAAGTGGCCCAGCCTGTTAATGGGGCTTTAGCCTCCTACAAACGTGTGTGTATATATCCGTCTCATTGACTTCTTCTCATCACCATAGTTGTTATTGACGACACTTACGACATACCATCTTTCGCAGGTGCTGCACCCGAGCAGAGCAATGCAGGTAAGTATATTTTTGGAGGCTTTCTTGGATGGCTTTCGCTTCTATGACAATACTGACGTCTTCATACTTAGGTGCTCCGCTCCTAGCAGAAGAGAACGTGGAACAAGAAAGTACGTATCTCTAATGTAGAATGTATTGTCTTACAACATGTACCTCGATTTCACGCGTATTGTGGGTGATGCCTATAGAACAAAGTCCAGAAGCTTCCACCGAAATGCAAAACGAAGAATGAATCTTCTTTATATTTTGCTTCACAAAGACCCGATGATTCTTCACGGATGTTGTGTGCCTGTGGGTGTGTGAAAAAGCCGAAAGAAGCATATATGTCATTGTTGCAGACGGACTACGGTGCAATCCGAAACCTAAGTATCTAAAAATTCAATGGAAATATTTATTGGCTCCAGTCCCTGAAAAAATCAGAATAAACATCGAGCTCACGAATTTTAGGCAAACAAATTTAGATGCAGAAATGCCATGAATGCTGTTCTCATTTTTTTTTATCAGAATGAAGTTCCGTGTCTTTTCTTTTTTTTTTTCGTTTCGTCTTTTTGTGTGTGTGTCTCCCTCATGCATGACGATCTGGTTAGCCGTATCCTCGCTGCTTTGTGGATGGCGTATAACGAATGGCTTTTGCTCCGGTTCGAAACTTGGGCGTGTTTTGTTTACCTAAGGTGACTATGGTATACCTGACCTGACTATGGTATACCTTTTCGCTATTTCAGGGACAAAGTAAGTTCCGTGGGATAAGATTATCTCATTGAATATTCTCATCCTGTGTCAAAAATTCTGAAACGCTGTTTACTGCTCACTTACACTCATCGTCATATGTGAAACCCACAGAAACCGATGGGTGCTGATGTAAACTCATAAACTAAGTTTCACTTTTACTTTGATGTCCATATATTATATGATATATATTGAATCGTCTGAGATACAAATGGAATGTCCTCTTACATTCGTCTCTGTCTGCATCCCAGCTCAGTTTTATTCACAATTGCGGCGGCTGCGTTATGCATCCTATTGATGTCTTCAATCGGCGGGCTAGGTAAGAAAAAAAACTTGATCAAGTATGTTACCATGTGTGAATCGTTTTTTGCTGTAAATCCCCTTTGCTCAACGATCTCAGTGATCAGCTGGTCTGCCCTCTGAACTAAGATTTCAGAGAAATAAATAAAAAAGAAAAACCGCGCCAAAGGCGCTAGCATGTCCGTTTGAAGAAAAACAAAATGCTACGTATGATGCTCTGCGTAGGTGTCAAGTTCTACCAAATAAGGCCGGGTAACATTTGATGGTTGAGGCGAGACCCATCGGGGACCCATCGCTACCATCATTCAGCAGGTCCCCATAGCTCTCACCAACCTGGCAACATTTCAGAGTATTTTGCGTCTAGACATCCCCCCCTGCACACGGGAGAAAAATATTCGCGACAATGAGGGTCTTTGAGTGTGGTCTACAATTCATACAGTTGCTATACGACGCGAAAGGGAGATTTTTAACCTGAAACGTCTCGGGAGATTCTGTGGTCCTTTTCCGTACATGTCTAAATAACAATTAAAACTGTAGAGGACTAGTAGACTTTCAAGTTGAGATGTCTACTAAACGAATTTCCCTTAGGGGTCTACTAGACATCTAGATGCAGACATTCAATGAACACCTAGCTCCATAGAGGTCTAGTAGACGTCTACTTTTATACGTAGTACGAAAGTCTCAACTTGTCCCTGGGTTAGACGTCTCTTATCCCACCATGTGCTACACGGAAATTAAACGTGTGGCGGCCCGTGGACGACGATGACAACGACGTGCCTCTGCTGGCGCGCGCCACTGCGCCTGCCAGCCAGTTCTACCGGCACCGTCCTAGCGTGAGGCCACGACCATCTGCCCGCTGGGACATTCCATCATCGCCGGTCAGGACTCATGTAGAGGGACACCACCTCCTCTACATTTGGTGACCCGAACAACGAACATCATGTTTGGCGTAATTCGGCCACTCAACATCCTAAATTTTTCGTCGGCGAACCAGCAGCGAACCATCCTCTAGCAGGCAAGGCGCACCGGGACCACTGTTCCACCGGGGACCCGCAGGGAGACCACAGTAAGCTGAGTTTCTGGCCTCCACCTGCTTCACGATGGTCCTCCCCGGCACTTCTCTGGCGACAAACAGCGTCCATGCTTACGTACCGGTCGCGGTACTGTCGCACACTCAGCATCCCACTCACCCAACAACAATCAGCTCTCAGCAACGCAACTCAACGCATTCACTCAGCAACAATCAACGCTCAGCAACTCAACGCATTCAACGGAATCAGCAGGCACTGCACGCAATCGGCAACCACACAGCACTCACACCTCATCTCTGGAACCCGCCCGGATCGCAGCGCTCTTGTTCCCGCCATCCCACTGCTGCTGCATCCACAGCCACAATCGCAAGCCGTATCTCCAATCGTCCACCATCCACGAGTCGTCCTCATTCTCCTCTTCATGGTATCGAAGCGGACCTCAACCGCATGCACCGCTCCGCGTCTGAGGGGGGGAGTGATGTGGCGGCCCGTGGACGACGATGACAACGACGTGCCTCTGCTGGCGCGCGCCACTGCGCCTGCCAGCCAGTTCTACCGGCACCGTCCTAGCGTGAGGCCACGACCATCTGCCCGCTGGGACATTCCATCATCGCCGGTCAGGACTCATGTAGAGGGACACCACCTCCTCTACAAACGAATCTTTTTACGAGTGATGAATCGATTCACTCCGTTTACGCTACTGATAGCACTCACGCTACGTCCATCAATAGTTCACCCTGCTTCGAGCTACAAAAGAACTACTTCGTGGCTGATGTTGCTTCTGGTAATTCGCACCCTTTCTACCCTTTCTAAGCTACCCTTTCACGAATCTGTGATTCGTGAAAGGGTAGCTTGGTTAACACAACTTTTGTGACTGAGCACCTCATTTATGATACCTCTCTCTCAAGCGCTTGAAAGACTTGGCTTTCTTCATGCTGCAATTGATTTAGACTGAAATGTGCCGAGATTCGTTTCCAGGAGAACACGGACTACAAGGACTCATATTGCCTGTTCATTATGCGATACCCTGTGACATTGAAACGTCTATCAAACAGTTCCCAATAGCCTGCGCATTTGTATGAATGTGTCTACCCCGGACAGAAGTTTCCAGGAATGTATTTTCCTAATAAAATCTAGCGTGTTGCACAGTCCCAAGCAGCACAATGTACTGAAAGTCGAGTGCAATAGGGGTGGATGGGTAGGTGGAAGGCCTGGAACAGATTCGTGGAACTAAAGAACATTGATAAGACACATGCCATCCACTCTTATTGCACTCGACTTTCAGTACATTGTGCTGCTTCGGGTGCTTCATTTCTTGTGTGTATTTTGTGTGCGCCGCAACTGAGTGAAACTACCTTTCAAATTGGACTTGGTGAACGGCACTATCTCCTTTTCACCATCAGGTTGAAAGCTTGAACTGGCACAGGCGAATAAGATGCGACAGTATTATATGTTTCTCTGATCTTGATTGTTAGTGTATATAGGTTCCATTACCTGGGAAAGGCGCAGCTTATCATATGTGTCATCATGCACGAAGCGGTACGCCGTACCTGATATCTTACCGGGTTCGCGGTATCTCCCCAATCATTGGGTACCTTTCCTTTTGTAAATGTCTTGCTCACGAGTACATGTTACTGGGCGTGGAATGGAGTGTTGTCATGGCTGTCTGCTTATAGGCGTTTTCGTCTTGTTTCATCACGGCGCATGCCAGACCAACTTAGTGTATTGATTGGTTCATGTATATCCTGATATATATGAACCTGATATATGAACATATATATGAATGATATATGAATTCTGATATATATGATATCATATATATAATGACATCCTGTGTTGTAACGGCACACAGCGAGGAAACAGAACACATGGACACATCAGTAAGGAGGATGAGCTGGTGCGCCTTGAACTGTGCTGACATTATGAGCCTCCACGGAAACCCGCAGAAAATCTCGGACGAGGATTCAATGCAGTCTTGATATTGTGTAGCGGCTAGCGAAGTGTGGATTGCGGCACTGCTTGCCGAGAGCCTTACCAATAAGCGTTTTCTGTCGCCTAAAGTAATATTTAGTACTGCTCTTATTCTATATCAGTAGGACCGTGAGTAGTCATTGCTAACGGACGGCATCAGATAACACCGCAGCTGAAACGGCCTTTGCGACAAAACCGCTGATTTCAAAAGATAGACAAAATTCTCACAATACGCTGAACCCTCGTTAGCATAACTCCCGATAATCTGACAACCTCACTTTATGACCGTTTTTCTTGGGAACCATTCAGCCGCCACGGAAATCTACATCGGCGGTATGACACTGGCTTATGTGACTGCGAACGAGGTTTTTGTCACAAGTAGGGTAAAACGGAGGTATTACCGTCTCGTTGTTACGTCCAATCACATGACCCGCAGAGTAGTCCCAGGGATAGGCTGCTGATGGTGACACGTGAGGAGCGCAAATATGGTACTGTTAGCACTGCAATGCATAAAAAGGCCCAGTGGACCTGGCTACAGAGTGCCGCTGCTGTCGAGCACGTAAGAATGACTGGAAGGAAGCGGTCACTGGGGTTTGCGGAGGTATTACAATGCGTTTTATGACCAAAATCTGCGGGAATGGTGGTGGTAATGGTGGTTAAAGAGGGTTCACCGTATGGGTGTCGCGTACGTGTGATTACTTGTCCTGGGGTAGAAAATGTAATCATATACGAGGGGGGACCCAAAAGAAACCGGAATTATTTTCTAAAAAATTGTGTTTTTATTGTTGCATGCTCTAACTTCAAACACCTTCAAAGTGATCTCCCTTTGATGCAATGCACCTGTCCAGACGTTTTTTCCACTGCTCAAAACAGTTTTGGAACTCGTCGACGTTGATGGTTTTTAGTGCTTGTGCCGTTTTCTGTTTCACTTCTTCGACATCGGCAAAATGTTTCCCTTTGAAGACTTTCTTCATCCAGAGGAACAGAAAAAGGTCACAGGGGGCGAGATCAGATGAGTAGGCTGGGTCGTGCACAGGGGTCATTCCATTTTTGGTCAAAAACTGCTGAACACTCAGCGTGGTGTGGGCAGGTGCGTTGTCATGGTGAAAGAACCAGTCACCTGAATGCCACAGCTGGGGACGTTTCTTCCGTAGATCTTGGCGCAACCTTCTTAAAACTTCCAAATAAGAGCTTTGGTTAACCGTTCCACCCGGCGGAACAAATTCCAAGTGCAGAAGCCCCTCACATCAAAGAAACAGATCACCATTGTCCTGACGTGCGACTTGACTGGTCGTGCTTTCTTGGGACGTGGTGAACTGGCTGTTTTCCATTGACTAGAATGCTGTTTCGTTTCGTAACTGTAGCACCAAGGTTCGTTTCCTGTTATGATTTTAGAAAGAAAGTCGGAGTCCGTCTCCAACTGGTCCTTTAACGCACGGCACGCAGCCATGTTCAGCTCTCTCTGTTCGGACGTGAGCAGTCGAGGCCAAATTTCGCTGCAGCTCGTTTCACGTGTAAATCGTTCGAGAAAATTCGCTGACATGAGCTCTACAACATCCCTGCCAACTCCACAAGCTCATCAATGGTCCGACTGCGGTCTTGCAAGAGGGCTTGACGAATTCTGTCGACATTTAATTCAGTGTGGCTGGTCGAATTCCGTCTGGAACGAGGTTGATCGTCAATCGACATTTCGCTTCGTTGAAATCGAGAAATCAATTTCTACACTTGTGTTTTGCTCAAAGCAGCCTCCTTGTAAGCCGTCTGTCGCATAACTGCCGTTTCTGATGCGTTTTTGCCCAGCAGGAAACAAAATTTCACTGCCGCACGTTGTTCGTGCAAATCAGCCATCGCGAAATAGGCAAACGCATTGAAGGGGCCTACCAATAGAATTCACTGAAGCCGAACGCAGCGTTGCACAACAACGCCATCTTGTGCACTGATGCAAAACAGTTCGTAAAACTCTCACCTAGTGGTGGAAGCCTGTATTACAAGGGATCCGCCCTCGCGAGGACAATTGCGGTTTCTTTTGGGTCCCCCCTCGTAGATATATATTGGATTGTACATGTATGATCGAAGTATGTAGTTACAGACTGCTTTTTTTTACAGATATGCAACGCACAAAGACTGTACAGCTACAACGGGGGATACGTCCTCTTTGACATTGACCACGGTGACGTCGAGAACTTACGTCGTGACCCCAATTTTACCGACGCATTACGTCAAGAAGTTTACGCACACATTATTTGGGGACAGCAGTGCGCTTTGAATATCTGTGACTACTATCATGTAAGACCGTAGTGAGATACTATAAACCATAAATACACACAATATATACGTTATATACATGTACAGTGTCTTACTCTGTCTTGAGGATGCGCGATGGCCTGAAAAGGGATTATTTTTTGTGGACCGTTCTTCGTTTCATGCCTCGCAAGCGAGAATCAGACACTATCTTGATGCTTGCAGAGAGCTATTTCGTCTCGAAACCAAACATGCGACAAAAAATATGCTTAGGGGACATTCCTCGAAATAGTTCCACTGATAATAGCACAGAGCGGCACGTAGCTGGGCCTGTTTGTACATTATATGGAAGGTAACACACGGGTGAGAGACGAAAGACTCACATCGCTTTCTTTTTTTTAAATTTACGTATCAACACCACAACGCTGGACTGTCAAGAGATCGAATAAAAGAACAAGGAATGATAAAGCTATGCCCATTAGGCCCTGGATAATAAAAGTAGCACCAACTCCTCATTCCCTCAAAGAGAGCTCTCCCTTCCTCGACAGTGGTGCCGCCCGGATGGCTGCGCCGTAGCAGACGACAGCCGTGTTCACGCCAGCAGAACATTAGTGTTTGTTTTCATTGCTGGGTCTGGATATGTCTCTGTCATATGTCCTCGTGAAATTTAGTTACGCGAGGAAAAACACGTGTCAAGGGAAAAATAATTACAGGCATTAAATAAAGCGCCCACGTGTTTGTGACATTGAATAGATCATTGGAGTGAGGCATCACACGTCTTGTAGGCGATGGCTGCAGGAGGGATTAGTATTTAAATTTTTTTACAAACTCCATATTGAAGAATCTGGTTGAAAGGACGCCCTTATGCTCGTTTGCTTTATCTATTTGGCTTCTCAATTGTCTATCGTTTCAGAAAGCATCTACTATGGAAAAATCGTCTCTTTCCTATACTGGAGACATATCGGTGGCATAGGGTGTAGATTTGGGAGTAGCTGTCACGGGGCACACCTTAAGCAATTAGGCTCTCCTTTATTAAAGCTCCGATAAGTAATAATTTCGGTTAATTCCAACAATATCACAATTCAAGACGGCCGGACATGTTGTCAAAGTATGTGAAAGCCGCTTAATTCAAGTAGCGCCCTTGCTTGGTTAAAACGAATTTGTTGAACTCATTTAGTAAAGCGAAGTGGACAGGGACACAAAAAGTAGCTTGCACAAAAGGCATCATATGCAGAGGCGCCGTAACGGAGCCATAGTTTATAAGTGAAGACGAAGTAATTGCGGGCGTCGTTGACGCACCACCGCATTCGCACCCACCTGGAACACCCACCAGACATGCATGCTTTCCTATGCTGACGCTTTGTATTTTTTTCTTTTTTTGACAAGGAACATTCTTGTCTTGATGATGTCGATAGTGCTACCCTGAATGGGAATCTCACTATTCTTAATAATTTTATGGTTAAACTAGTACAGAAATCAACCGCAAGAGGGACAGATGCATGACTTTATAGAGGAGAAAAATTCAGTTCAGGAGGATTCAGTTCCGTGCCTGACTGTCGGATGGAGTTGACACATCGTTCTGCGCTCCTTGTTACTCGTACTCTACGTTGATTTGTTGAGTGCCTAGTCCTCTTATTAGTCATTGATGGAGTTACGTGTTAGGATATTTTGTTTTTTTGGCAAGACTCATTTAGTAAGACTTTGTATTGCTACGATTAGTTTTCATGCAATAGTTTCCTATGCAATCGTTGTAGAAGAATAAAGGAAATAATCTTGGGATAGTGATTCAATAAAATAGGTCCTCTGACTAGAGCGCACGCGTCCTTGAGCCACGAAGGTGCATGATGACGTCATGCCATGGCTTCATTGTAGATTGATCATGTCCAAAGGAGCATTAGTGGAAAAAACAGTGTAGCCCTGAGACAATAGGATGACGTCACGACCAATGAGAACGGCCAGCAGGGGGCGCAGGAATGCTCTTCTCTCTTAGCCTCTCGCAGGTAGCGGCCGCAGAGGGCGCTAAGAGCGCGCGCGCATGCGGAGCGGCGTCCCAGTCAGTTTCTCACTGGCTGTCGTGGAGAGCAGACGTGAGCTCGGTTGCTCCGCAGTCCCCGCGCTCGCTCAGTTTCTGCCTGGCTGATGAACAGTCGCAGGAGAAAAAGGTGGGTCATTTACTGATGTTTGCACGTTGTTTTACCGTGCTCGTGCTAAGCCTTTTCTCGCTGTACGCGCATCTTTAGACTTGTTAAGCGGTGTCCCGTACCAAGCCTGTTGACGCACGTTTACCGCAGTGGCTAGTGGTTCCCGCCTTGTGTTAGCCGCGTAGTGTTGTGACTCTGTGGTTAGGCCTAGACGATTTCCTTTTCCTCGATGTGTACTGTTTTCTCCGCACTGTTTAGCAGTAGCAGTTAGACCTTTTCTCTCGCATGCCTAGACTTGTTCAGTAGTGTTGCCATTTTTATCTGCCGCTAGTGTCTTGTTCTGTCTTTCTCGCATAGAGCTACGATGGTGGCGCCATCTGGTGTGATGCCTTGCAACTAAGCGGCCACCTGTCGTCGATCTCTGCAACTGCTGGGCACCAACTATCAACATGGCGGGCGCTGGTCACTCGGGTGTTGCGGAGTGGTTTCTTCGCCGCGGCATCGTCGATTTTCGAATAAATTGTTTCTCTCCACTCTATTTCTATATATCTATTTTATTTTCTACCTATTTTTTTCTTTTTTATGACGACGACTATCCGGAAACGCACAGGGTGCTCTGGACACGGGTTAGATGCTCCCTAATTAGTATAATGACTCCCTGGAGCGTGCTGGTTAATGTGGGGGGTTTCAACTAGTTCTAATTGCTAATTAAACGTGTCCAGAAGCCTTGTAGTGGTGGTCATTCATTACTACTATTACTGCGGCGCGTCCGTATAATGGTCTTGTACACGAGCAAAAATTCGCCATAGCGGCGCAACCGAAAGCAAAACGTGGCTACTCGGTGACGAAGCCAGTAGTATGGAAAAGCGAAGATGAAACCAATAAAGCTGTGTAATTGATAAAACTGGAATGTGGAGGGGGACGCAAAAAGTTCTGGCCTTCGCCGTATAGGGCAGGGCGCGAAAGCAAAGCGACAAATTTTTGCATAAAACACTGACAGGGAAACTCAGAAACAAACGCAGTTGTATGGTTTGCCATTGGCACACCCTGTAACTCTTCCCGCTTCCTGTAGCCTAAATCGCGGACATGAAAGAGGCTGAGCACCACATACCGACCTGCATGGCTCAATCGGTAACGTGCTGGTTCGCTGAGCTCAAGATCGCGGGTTCGACCCCAGCCAAGGGGGGGTACTAACCTGAGGGAGGGAAACATCGCTTCCAGCACCGTGTGCATCTCTTTTCTGCGCACGTCCAAATTTTCCGCGGTCGTATCCTACGTCAGGTGAAAAATGTCACCGCACTGCGCAGACAAACTTTACGCGTAACGTTACGGTACTATTATTGCCGTTATTATCACGCACCACGTGATAGCGAAAGCTCAATGAAAATGGCAAGACAGCGTAGACTGCGTGGGAGGAGCAAAAAGCTGTGATCCTCAAAGGTTACTCCATTGAAGTATAGGGACTTTAGTTTGCAAGGCTCTGCACGGCCACCTGTAGGATGTACAATACAAAAAATCAAGAACGAAAAACACACACAGGCTAATAATGGTAGGAAGACAAAATTATGCAAGCGGTAGAGGCTAGTTATTAGACCCTAAAAGAAACAGACATAACCTTATAAGAGCGAAATGAGAAGTTGATCAATGCGGGTTCAGCCCTTTTTTAGACCGTTCCCAGGATTGTCGACAACGCGTAAGGGAAGAAAACATGCTTTTCTGAAAGTGTGGATTTTCTTGGTTGCTGCAGAATTTCGATTAGAGGAGCTGGCAACCAAGAACTTCAAGGGGCTTTATCTTACCCACGAGTTCATAGATGTGATTTGTGAATGTCTGCACAAAGACCTCCCGGCAGTGATGGCCAGTAGTTAACTACATGTAGTTAAACTACTAGTTAAACTACCTGATTGTAGTTTAAAAGTAGTTATCAACTACTTGCAGAAATGTAGTGGTAACTACTAGTTAAACTACTATTTTAAGTAGTTAACTACAGTAGTTAGGTTACTGAAGGCGCCAACTACTTCCGGTTTTGCCGTAACCTTTACGGCACGATTGTGCTTCCGACTTTTACCTTGAGCTACTTGTTTGATGAGAACGGAGGTGCAGAGCAATTGTGTCGTGCATGTGTACTAAATCTTCACTTTTAATGCTTTAAAACAGGTTGCTTTAAAACAATGTTTAAAACAGGTTGTTGAACGCACACCATAGCTGATCTGTTCTGTTTCCCACCACTGTACTACCGCACATGCTTTATCTGTTGTTTTTTTTGTAACGTCCGCAGTTTGATTCCAAAGCGTAAGGATTTGTGTAGTTTGTTGCAATCCTGTGAATGTGACCCTGTTGCACTTACTGAAACTTGGTTATGGCCAGATATAAGAGACAGTGAGCTGTTACCAGAGTGTCCTGGCTTTACCTTCTATCGCTGTGATCGCGTAAATAGACGACAAGGTGGTGTTTGACTCACCGTTAAAAACTGTTTTAAATCATATGCTGTTCATTGTACACTTCCTATCGAAGTAACGTGGGTATTAACTGACTGCGTCACGTGTAGATTAGTAGTTGGTGCATGCTATCGACCTCCCTCAAGCAATGCATTCATCCCAGAATTACACAAATCACTACATCATATATTTCACAAATTCCCAAATTCAAAGGTTATTCTTCTTGGTGATTTCAACTACCCCTCAATTAATTGGATATCCACCTCAGCTTCTGGCAGTGAAGAACGTTCTTTCATTGATTTGTGTCATGTGTTTGACCTTGATCAGGTGGTTCATGAACCCACCCGTGTAACTCCCACCTCATCAAACATCCTAGACCTAATCCTCACTAACGACCCAGATATACTAGGTTCTGTATTTTCTCCATGCGCCTTGAGTGATCACAAAGTACTACACTTTACAATACCTGTCCCCAGCGTGCCCCGTCGTTCCTCGTGCAAACGCATAAGATTGATAAGGGTAACTACGACCAAATAAATTCTGAATTATCCAATTACTTGGCTAAATTTCTCGCTAATTTTGAAGTACGGACAGTTGAGGAATACTGGTATTTATACAAATCCAAGATTAATGCACTCATTGAAGCCTATATACCTTCCATTATCATCAAGACACATTGTCATGCCCCATGGTACAATCATGAAATCAAACTGTTCGCCCGTAAAAAGAAACGTCTGTACAGGCTTGCTAAGCGCTGTAAGTCTGCATCATCACTGCTAATATCAAGAGTGCGCCCGGAAATACATCTCATTGGTGACTTCAAAACGCAGGTTCTATAGCGAGGGCCTCGTTAACCTCTTGAAGCACAACCCCAAAGCATTCTACAAAGTTATAAACCCAAAATCTCCATCGGTAAACATCCAACTGAAAGATCGTGATGGTAATTTTGTTAGAGATAACCAATGTTCTCTTATCTTCAATAACGCATTTGCAAGCGTGTTCACCAACGAAGACACAACTCCCCCTGCCGTGCCTCCCACATCCATCTTCAATAGCATGTCACCGATAGCGATATCTCCAGCTGGCATTGAAAAGATTATCTCTTCCATCAAGGTTTCCTCCTCTGCTCGTTTCGATGGAATAAACAGCAAAATTCTTAAAACACAAAGGCTCACTCGAGCAGATTTCTTGCTACAATATTCCAACAATCACTTAATAGTTCATAGATGGGTAGAAATCCAGCGAACCGGTAGAGATGTAGGAAGGGAGTTGCCTCAGGATAGAAGCCGCCGATATTTCGAACAGAGACTGTTCTTCTTCTGGGCACCGTCCTCATCATTGGCATGATTTAAAGGGACAATTCGCATGAACCTTTGAACACGTCACACCTAACCCTTTATATACCATGTCAATGATGAGGACGGTGCCCAGAAAAAGAACAGTCTCTGTTCGAAATATCGGCGGCTTCTCTCCTGAGGCAACTCCCTTCCTACTTAATAGTTCAGTTCTGCCAGAAGACTGGCGTCGGGGAATGATAATACCAGGGCACAAAAGTGGTGTCACTCATTCACCGTTGAAATATAGACCAATCTCCATTACCCGCGTCCCCTGCAAAATCATGGAACACATTATATATTCGCAGGTAATCAACTTCCTAGAGTCAAATGCTTACTTTTCCCCCTGCCAGCATGGCTTCCGTAAAAATTTCTCACAACTATATAGCTGGTTTTATCCACGACCTCCACTGAAATATGGACAGTTCTACTCAAACAGATGCCGTGTTCCTGGACTTTGCTAAAGCCTTTGATTCTGTACCGCACGCTAGATTAATGGTTAAACTCTCACAACTAGGCCTTGGTGCACATGTTCTCTCCTGGATTAATATGTTCTTAACTGACCGCCTCCAGTCCACTTTCGTGAACAACCATCCCTCGTCCTTTTGTCACGTATCAACTGGTGTCCCCCAGGGTATGGCCTTTGGGGTATGTGAATAAATAAATAAATAATGCTTGTCTAGTGAAGCCTCATTTGCTGTGAAATAATTCTGCAATTTAGTTTATCGCGTAGGCACAAAAAGAATTTCGCCGCAAGCATTGTGTTTGACGATCGTAGCAATGACTTGAGCCAAAGTTTATCATTGCTTGTGATTCATATTTAGGTGTCCAAGAACACTACAAGGGATTGGTGTTGATGGATAACGTTAAGTAGTTATAGATGTAGTTAAACTACATTGCAGTAGTTAAAGAAGTAGTTTTAACTACTCCCGTGAAAAGTAGTTGAACTACTAGTTAAACTACTCAATCGCAAAGTAGTTAGTAGTTATAGTTAAACTACTGTAGAAGTAGTTAGTGGCCATCACTGCCTCCCGGTAAACCATCTACGTCCAACGGATGTCAACTGGGTATTAGATTCTGAATATCTGGATATCCACTCGAGTTTCGTGAGCATCCATCCGATGTCCAGTGAATGTCCATTTTTATGGGAGCTCTAGAGGAGGAATTTCTGCGCAAGCTCATAAAAACGCTCACGCTTTGCAAGCGGTTCCTCGACGACATCTTCATGGTGTGGCCACACTCAGAAGATGACCTAATTACATTTACCAACGCTTTTAACCAAGCACATACGGCCAGTCAGTTCACCCATTCGTACTCCGCTTTAACTGTTAACTTCTTATATGTCCATGTAAAGTTAACCAAGGAGGTCTTGTCCATAAATCTGTTCCGTAAACCTACGGTCTCTCAACAGTATCTAGCATTCAGAGTTGCCACCCGCATCATAGTAAACTTGCCGTCCTTTACAGCCAAACACTTCGATATAGGCGCATCTGTTCCAGTGACGACGACCTGGACAGAATTCTAACTGAACTTAAGCAAACATTCATCAGTCGTCAATTTCCTCCTAATTTAGTGGATGACACACTAAATAGAGCCCGCAAAGCAGATCGCAAAGCCCTATTCCAAAACCACAAACGCAAGTCCGATAACAGTTCAGTAAACCTCATTTTAACATTTAGCAGCAATATTCCAAGCGTTAACAGTATACTAAACCGTTACCACAGCATCCATCTCCAATCAGAGCGCATGGTACAAATTTTCCCTCAGCCACCGCGGGTAACTTACAGGCGCGCGCGCAACCTGGACGATAATCTAGTTAGCTCTAAGGTTAGCCAGCCAGCATATCCAGGAACCGGCTGCAGCCCGTGCGGTGGACTGCAAAGCAAATGCAAAGCACTAAAGTACTTTAAAGCTCGAATCGTAGTTTTTCTGTCAATATGCATGGTGACTTTGACAAAAACACCATTTCGGATCAGGTTCAACAACCACCGGTCTGTCGTTACAAAAAAGCAAAACCTAACGGTGTCTCGCCCAACCAGGTCATTCCCTAAATAATGTCTCACTTTTCATTCTCCAGTCAAATTTGAGCTCACATCGGTGCAGAGAACAACGCGAATCCTATCTTATTCACAAATTACAATCGACCATTAACGAAGATCTCGGAGCACTGTGAACGGTAAGAAACCTGGCCGCCTAGTTGAGCTTCTTCCTTTCCGTTCCTTTCTTCTTCTTTTTTTCAGCAAAGTCCGAGGCAGCACTCACCTTGCCCAGGAAGTTTCCCTCGAAACGGACAGGGATCACAGGAGAATAAGCTCACCACCAGGACTTGACCTTCTGGAATATTCCCGTACCTGACTCACCGACAACCGCCTGTGGCGTGCCTTGTGCCGATGATGACGTCACATACCAAGCCTTTTTAGGCAACCTGTAACCCCCTGCGCATCTTTTGTCCTCACGAAGACAGTGCCACTGTCGAAACGTCGACCCTTTTTTCATTTGACATTTCTCTGCCCATTAAATGAACTAAAATATGTTGTCCGCGTCTTTTTCCTTCCACAACTATATATATATATATATATATAAAGGGGGAAAAGCCATTAAAAAAAATAAGTAAATGATGCTAGACGTGTTTGAAATTCAAACTTACAGATTAAAATTGCTTCTATGGCTGCACGTAGAGAAACAGATACTCATTGAACGATGCGACAGCACCAGAGGACAAGTGTTTCGCCGTGTTTGCGGCTCGTCGGCCCTGGGTAGCTGCGCATCGTTCGGGATTGGCAAACCAGGGGTCACTCAGCGAGCGATATACACCTGGGAGGGTGACTGAGCACTCCTCAATGCCACAGTGCAAGCCAGTGAATTATAAAAAGGGGGAAAAGCCATTAAAAAAAATAAGGAAATGATGCTAGATGTGTTTGAAATTCAAACTTACAGATTAAAATGGCTTCTATGGCTGCACGTAGAGAAACAGATACTCATTGAACGATGCGACAGCACCAGAGGACACGTGTTTCGCCGTGTTTGCGGCTCGTCGGCCCTGGGTAGCTGCGCATCGTTCGGGATTGGCAAACCAGGGGTCACTCAGCGAGCGATATACACCTGGGAGGGTGACTGTCACCCTCCCAGGTGTATATCGCTCGCTGAGTGACCCCTGGTTTGCCAATTGAAATGAAAATTGAAACATACTCATGAAACATACAAAGAAAAAAATGGCGTTCCTTCACGAATTTTTTTGCGGACGATCTACCGAACGGATTTTTGTTCTGAAAACGGTTTTGGTATCTGGTGACCGAAGAGATCAGATGTTCTCATTGGAGCAACTTCGTGGCTTTTATAATTAAAAAGTTAATTATTGGAAGTTAATTAAGACATTGCCTTAGGAGTCTGTTAATGCCCCCCTAGGGAGTGCCCTTCAGCATATGCTATATTGCAATTGATTTCTTCTCGGAAAAAGTGATTGATATATTTTTAAAAAATCTGTTCACACTTAGCGTGAACACCCTGTACATATATATATATATATATATATATCTTTAAAAGTTGGAGTTGGATGGAACGGCTACGTAAATATAGTTGAAATAAATGGGAGACAGAAGACGAAAGTAGGGGAAGTAACAAAAAAGGGGTTTATTAAAACTTAAAAATTATAAAAGTTAGGGAGGATGTCTACGTTACGGCGGAAGCTCCGCCTTCTTCGGGACAAATGAGCTAAAATGAAGCTGAATGAATTTTAGCTCTTTCGTCCCGAAGAAGGCGGAGCTTCCGCCGTAACGTAGACATCCTCCCTAACTTTTATAATTTTTAATAAACCCCTTTTTTGTTACTGCCCCTACTTTCGTCTTCTGTCTCCCATTTATTTCAACTATATATATATATATATATATATATATATATATATATATATATAAGCAGGAAAAATCAGAAGACGACAAAGAGCTTACAGGAAAACACAAAGGGGAGTTTATTAACACATACAGGGATAGGGGTCGACAATTTCGGCAGTCAGCGCTGCCTTCCCTTTTGTGTTTTCCTGTCAGCTGTGTGTCGTCTTCTGATTTTTCCTGCTTATTTCATTCTTGTGGTCAACCGCCCTCCTAAGCTTCGCTAAGCTTCTAATATATATATATATTTGGGAAAGGGACACAGCGACGGATCTGAGGTGCTAATAGAGTACAAACAAATGTTTATTTTAGATAATTAAAACATTGTCTAGGAAATGGGGAAGAGTCGACGTTTCGGTGGGAAGCTCCTTCTTCTTTGGGACAGAATAGGCAACAAGACTGTCCACGGCCTTTATAAACTCAGCTTGCTGACGTGTATTTGCGCGACCCGGCGTTCGTCGATGAGTCACGTTCTGGAAGGTTCGTTTCTCACTGTCCGGTGTGGCGTCACTGCCCTGACGTTCCGGGATCTTCTGAAGTCAGAGCTGAAGGTCATCGTCTCTCTTCCAAAGGAGTCGTCCGCGGTGAAATCATTATCTGGGAGTCCGGGGTTTAGGTCATCGTGTCTGGGAGCCTTAGGTGGCCTCCTCGGGAAGTCGTCGTTTGGGGCGTTGTGTTTCTCATGGCCCTGTTGCTTCATCAATGGTCCATGTAAGGCGAAGTCATCTGTCAGGTTTTTTCGTAGCATTGTCCGTCGTTCGGGTATGTTCTCCAGCCATATCTGAAAGAGAAGAAGAACAGGGCGAGACGGAGGATAGCTAATCGTTTAAGTCTCTAGCTGTTGACAGTACACAAGGATCTTCATTGATTGCGGATTTAAAGCTATAAATCAAATATGACTCGCGTAGCTTCCTGCATCGGTCAGAATTGAAATTTCATTCAAGAATAAAAAGGCAGATGTCATTGATTGAGTGTCCGGGCTGTTTGAAATGGCGTCTTGCTAACGTCTGATCCAGCGGTGGCGCTAATACACAAGATTACGTCACCAAGCTGAATCCATAAAGGACGTGGACAGTCTTGTTGCCTCTTCTGTCCCGAAGAAGGAGGAGCTTCCCTCCGAAACGTCCACTCCTCCCCATTTCCTAAATAATTTTTTCATTATCTAAAATAAACTTTTGTTTGTATTCTATTAACACCTCAAATTCGTGGCTGTGGCCCCTTCCCTTTCGCTCATATTCCACGTTGCGGCTGTTTGATTTCTCATCTTCTGCAATTTATATATACTCATGGAACAATGCGACAGCACCAAAGGATACGTGTTTCGCCGTATTTGTGGCGCTCGCTGAGCGACCCCTGGTTTGCCAATGCTGAACGATGCGCACTACCCAGAGCTGACGAGCCGCAAAACACAGTGAAACACGTGTCCTCTGGTGCTGTCGCATCGTTCCATGAATATCTGTTTCTCTGCGTGCAGCCACAGAAGCCATCTTAATCTGCAATTTTGAATTTCAAACACGTCTAGTGTCATTTATTTGTTTCTCTAATGGCTTTTTTCCCTCCTTATATATATATATTTACATTTTGATCGTGCACTCCCAGCCGAGTACAGCTGTTTCGTCCTACTTGGGACTCCTCAGCCCGGCGTAGGGAGGTGACACGATCCTGGTGGTAGTGACGTTTATTAAGAAAAAGAAATGTGGTCTGCCTGCTCAGAATAATGGCGGCAAGTTACATACATATACATATCCACGGGAGGGGAGTAAGGAAGGAAAATAATAAGCGTAATTATCACGATTCTGGGTCAATAGCCTGGACACGATCTTGGGTCGGCGCTAACAGTGCGCCTCGGCGAGACGTCAATGTTCCACGGTGACAACGCCACCTGTGGAGGCCGCAGTGCTACCCAGTAAGTACATATACAAAGGAAAAATAGCTCATGCTCTATGGCTGCACGTCGAGCATATGTTTACAATTTGATCATGCTCTCCCAGCAGAGTACAGCTGTTTCGTATTACTTGGGACTATGCCATACCATATACATAGCTTGAAAACTTGGAGTTCGGTCGAACGGCCACGTAATTAT
Source organism: Ornithodoros turicata (assembly GCF_037126465.1). Classification (NCBI taxonomy): domain Eukaryota; kingdom Metazoa; phylum Arthropoda; class Arachnida; order Ixodida; family Argasidae; genus Ornithodoros; species Ornithodoros turicata. The sequence continues at coordinate 87,332 of NW_026999338.1, read as the reverse complement.
AGTGAACTTTGAGATAAATGGGAGACAGAAGACGAAAGTAGGGGATGAAGTAACAAAAAAAGGTTTATTAAAACTTAAAAGTTATAAAAGGTAGGGGCTATTTCTACGTTACGGCGTAAGCTCCGTCTTCTTCGGGACGAAATAGCTAAATGTGGTCACAAGCCTGGACCTGACACAAAAGCATTCTGAAATATTACCCCAAGCGATCATGACGTCATTGTCAAGCCCATTATCAGCCTCGTGGCCAGATTTAGCTATTTCGTCCTGTAGAAGGCGGAGCCTGCGCGGTAACGTAGACATCGCCGCTAACTTTTGTAACATTTAAGTTTTAATAAACCTTTCTTCGTTACTTCCCCTACTTTCGTCTTCTGTCTTCCACTTATCTCAACGTTCAGTTAATCTTCATCCACGATCCATTACGATCATCCGTGTGTGCTACGCGTGGCTTTTTACATCCGACTCATCCAGCAGCAATTCACAAAAATCCGTCCGTACTGTTTCATTCTTTGTTGTGATATCTAATTTCTCTTGGCATGTATAACAATTATCTCAGTTGCTTTTTTTTTCATCTTCTGTCGGTTTACCATGCTTCTCAGCAGTACTGCCTTTTACGTTCTTCAGCATACGCGACTGTGAGTGCACCAAAGATTGCACAAGGAAAAGAAAAAGAAACCGTGTCGGTGTCGAAGACTCCTCATGCCGCACGTTCGTGCTTCAGCTCTTATTTCCTTCCTAAGTAGGTCTATGGCTTCAGCGATGCAACCTGTATTTCTCAATATACATCGTTGCACAGCTCCAATTTGCGCTCACCGCTTCGTCACCAAGCACTACTGACGCAGTCAATTTAACTTAACTTTGTAGCCCAACCAAACTACGCGTAATTCGCAGAACACACGGAGCCCAAAACGACATAGCCAGCAGCTCACAGACTTCAGGACGGACAGGCGGACTAACAGGTGCATTTTACATCCCACAGGACTAAGTTGAACAAGAGATCAAACTGCCCTACATAATGCCATTTACGGAACATGATGCATTTCCGTACTCGCTGCTTTGAGATGCATCTCCTCGTCCACACCAAAAGCTGGGACAATCGGGACGGACAGTAAGGCAGCGGTAGATGCAAAAACCTATTCATCCTCCTCTGCTAAACTGATTAGTGATGTCATTACACGAATCTTGACGTGCAACCATCACCTGATGGCCACCTCATGTCACTGGGCCTCTGTGTATTGTCCCAATCCGTATTTGCCAACCTGAAAACGACGTCGCTGACTCTGTCGCAATCCGAGCCCAAGATACTAAGGTTATTAATGATGTCCGCCTTACGTCCTCGCCTGCCAAGTGGATACATCACGCTTCTGACACCGTAAGCACCCGCCTCTTTCTGAAGGATGATGTCAGAACGAACGCATAATTCTTTCGACCCAGTAGACTGTTGACGCTCCACGATGTGCGTGGACGTACAACGGGAGGGAAGAATCTGTACTCGATCGGTTGCGCCTAAGCATTGCATGAACTCCGTTAATGTTCAGTTTTCGACGTCATTTTTTTAGTTCTTACCATTTGGTTTTCATGGAGACTATCTCGGCCACCTATCCCCTTACCGTGACCGCACCGAGGACTTCTTAGCGGCTGAACTTCATGTGACACGAAGGTTACAAGCACCTAAATATTCCTGTCGTATGTCCTTAAAATTCTTCCCGTCTTTCTTCACAAGACTGACGCAAGGGTGACGAGATCATCGACGCAGGACGAGCCCGATGGCAGCAGACAAATTACAGCAGTTACAGAAAAATTTAATGACCGACTTGCGGATGCTGTTATATCAGATCAACCGGGGATCAAATTCGTGGTCTATTTTCATCAAATATGTACCTATCTATTGATGTGGTTCCTTTCAAAACAATTACATTATCATTTTCCATTGTCAGAGATATATTGCACAGCCACGCAGCTCGATTCGTAAAGAGTTCTAATTGTTACTTCGTTGATCGCCGGAAAACGACAGCGGGTTTCTGGCAACTGCTATGTACACCCAGAGCCAGCTATACCAGTTTACTGGTGTCACAGGGGTGACACAAACCCGCCATTGTTGTAACTACCCTCAAGCGGGTGCTTTTGGCAAAGCTGCCATCTTGTCCTGGTCGCACGTCATAGAAAACGTCATTTTGAGGTCATGTGATTTTGTTTACATGTCGTTTTGCCGCTTACCGACATATTTTCGCCGTCATAACACCAAGAGCTGACCGTATTTTGCCAGCGTAAACTATGCGGTGCTTCTTCCGCAACATGGTAGCCCATTGGTACATCGCATCGGCTCGGTAAGTCTTAACGCGCGGTCGTCATCACATCTTTGGAAGTTGTCAACAATACGAGGCTTTATGTGCAAAATTGCGCGTTTTACTGCGAGATTATCGGATAAAAATAATTACCGTGGTCGAAAAACATCCAAAACGTCGTCCAGAAACAACAACCGCATTGTTTACGAATGGTTTTGCCGCCGATCACGGGCGCCGAAATCTTTAAGGTCACGTGTGCCTTGACGGTTGCTGTGACGTGCGACCAGGACCTGTCCAGGATGCATTGCGTTCGCCCAGCACGCTTTCGTCTACGGAGCAATACATTGGATGCCGCCCCTGTGACTGGTGTGGCGGAAGCGTCAATAATCGAAGTGGTCGCCTCTCCCGCTCCGGTATACAAGGACGACGATGACGACGATTGTGTTTTTCAAAACTCGAATATGTGATATACTTTCGTCTCATTACAAATGCATACAATGGAGCACCTCGCTAGAAATTTTGAGTCTGTAGTATCTGCAAAGCTACTAGAATAAGAATTAGGCTGGGTTCACGTTGGCAGAGCGTTTAATGACCAGCTCTCCGGGAACAGCTGCTGATCAGCTGTCGGCCAGCTGACGAATGCAAACAGCAGGTCACGAGCCTCGCTCCGTCATAGCTCGGTCGTCGTCGTCTACATCATTCCTCCCTCCTAAGGCTGTGAACCTGTAACGGGCAGGAGGTCTTCTTTGACGGATAGGGTATCTCCGCGGAGGCTCTGCTGTTGGGTTTCCAGGTGGCTGTTGTGGGAAGACGACGTCGAGTGCAGGAGGCGCAGACGAAGCCTGGGGCCTCAAGTTGATGTCCATGGTCAGGCTCAAGGGAATCGCCCCAGGTTCCCGTGGACGACCTGAACACAGAGAAGCATTAGGCGACCCGACATCTGACGACACCCTACTCTTCAAGTGGTCAGCATGAACGCGGCGCCGTTTTCTGCCATCCAGTTGAACATCATATACAACGTTGCCTTCACGACTGATGATCACACCTTTGACCCAATGATGTTTACGGGTTGGATCTTTCACCCAAACCTTATCCATAGTGACAAAACTTATTGTCACCCTTTTGGAGAGGTGTGCGAAGACTGTCCTGAGTAGTCCTGTGTGGGCGGGCGAACTAAACCTAGCTTGAACCTGAAAGGTCTCTTGTTAAGCAAGTCGCAAGGTGTTTTTCCGGTGGAGATGTGAGGTGAAGATCTGTACTTAGACGGAAACGTTCCTAGAGGGTCTTCCTCCCTTCCACATTTAGCGCGACGCAAGGCCTGCTTCATTGACCTGACGAAATTATCCGCCTGCCCGTTTGATTTCGGGTGGTAGGGCGGTGTTAAGATGTGGTGGACCCCATAAGTCCCCAGGAATGACTTGAACTCCAAACTGGTAAACTGTGTCTCGTTGTCAGTAACCAACTGTTCAGGAAAGCCTTGACGCAGGAAAATTTCGTGAAAAGCGTTAATAGTGTCATTCGCGGTTACTCGACGGATTTTGATTATTTCCGGCCACTTACTGTACGCATCTATGACAATCAAGTAGTTGTCCTTCTCGTACTCCGCAAAGTCTGCGTGGAGTCTACTCCATGGGTGTTCCGGACGTTCCCAACGATGCAAAGGTACAGGCTTGGGATCGTCTCCGATGGAAGCGCAGGACTCGCACGTTTTGACTGTAGCTTCTATGTCCGTATCTATTCCTGGCCACCAAACGAAAGATCTGGCAAGCATCTTCATTTTCGTTTGGCCTAGGTGTCCCTAATGAAGTACGTCCAAAATGCATTTGCGAAACTTGGTGGGAATAACTGTGCGCATTCCAAGCAAAATGCAACCGTGAGAAATAGAGAACTCACTCTGACGCTGAACATAGGCACGAAGTTCTGGCATGTCGACTGCAGCTGAATCGCCCTCTAGCAAGCGACGCTGAACTTCAGCTAGCACTGCGTCTTTCTAGTGTCTCTTCTGCAATAGAAGTCGCCGTAACAGGTAAAACTGACATGACTTCTAACGAGACTACATTGACGTCTTCAAATTCAACAATGTTGTCACTGGATATTTGTCGTTGAAAATCATGATCCGGTCCAACGGCCAGCCTAGATAGTCCATCGGCGTTTCCCATTAGTTGTGTTGGTTTATACTGGATATCGTAGACGTGACCCATCATGATTAAAGCCCAACGTTGTAACCTGTTAGCTGCAGTAACCGGGATACCCTTCTTCGGACCAAAAATGGTGGTGAGGGGTGTATGATCTGTAAACAACGTGAACTTCCTTCCCCAGAGGTATTGGTGGAACTTTTTTAAACCGAAGATGATGGCTAGAGCTTCTTTCTCTATTTGAGCATAGTTCTTCTCAGCTACCGACAGAGTTTTCGACGCATGTGCAATAGGTTTTTCCTTCCCGTCAATGTTATGATAGATGACAGCACCCAGACGTTCTGAAGATGCATCAGCTGCTAAATAGATCGGTCTCTTGGGATCAAAATGGGTCAAGGCGTCGACGGCTGTCAACCGCTGTTTAAGTCCATCAAAAGCGTCTATGCATTCCTCAGACCAGCACCAAGGCTTGTTTTTACGAAGCAACTTGTTTAGTGGTGCTGATAAATCTGCCAATCCTGGTATAAACTTACTGTAGTGCTGCACCATGCCAAGAAATGCTCTCGGTTCTGAAACGTTGGTCGGCTCTGGCATGTTCAGAACTGCAGATACCTTCTTCGGTGAAGGGGAGAATCCGGTAGCCGACACCACTTGTCCAAGGTATTCTACCTCTTCTTGCAAGAAGGCGCATTTCTCCTCCTTCAGAACGAAACCATACTCTTGCAGCCTTAGAAGAACGGTCTCCAGATTTTTCTTTTGCTCATTATCGTCACAGCCAGTCACAATAATATCATCCAGGTAACAGGCAACATCGTCTAAACCTGCTGTTATTTGCTCCATAGTACGCTGAAAGATCGCTGGGGCAGAAGCAATTCCAAACGGCATACGATTAAATTGAAACAAGCCTCTGTGCGTAGTAATCACCAACACTTTCTCAGCCTCTTCGTCTAATTCCATTTGCAGGTAGGCTTCGGAAAGGTCCAGCTTGGAAAATTTCTGGCCACCATTCGGTTTAGCAAAAAGTTCTTCTGGCCTCGGAAGTGGGTACTGTGTAACATCCAACTGTGGATGAACCGACACACTAAAATCTCCACACACTCTTACTGCTCCGTTCGGCTTCGGCACGACCACAATTGGTGTCGCCCAATCCGAGTATTCAATTGGCGTGAGCACTCCGTTCCTGACCTGCCTATCCAAATCCTCCTCAACCTGTGAACGTAAGGCGAATGGTATAGGTCTCGGTTTAAAGAACTTAGGCGTTGCATCAGCTTTCAACTGCAAGTGAACCTTAATCTTCTGGCACCTACCAAGTTCCTTCCTGAACAAGTCCTTATGCGACTGTAGCCCAGTGGCAAAGGAACCCGGCAAGGAATCCACGGCTCCTACAAACAGCCCATTGAGATCGACTCCCAGCTTTTCGATCCACTCTCTTCCAAGGAGATTTGTGTGGGTAGATTCAGTAACTACTATCTCTAGTCGATGACTGCGTCCTTGATACGACACGTCTACTTGCCCTTGTCCCTTGAGAGCAATGTGATTCTGGTTGAATCCTTGCAAACTGTACTTGGGTTGACTAAGCTCAGGCTTCCCAAGTTTTAACCACGACTGGTGATCGAGCACCGTGTGCTTTGATCCTGTGTCAACTTGTAGCTCTATATCTTGTCCTAAAATAGTGCAAAGAACGAACTTGCCATCTCTTTCCTCCTACGTTCGAGAATACGGAGTACGTTCGTGACGGGTTTTACTTTTGACTTCGCGGCCTTCGATTTACTCTTACACATCTTGGCAATATGGCCCCTCTTCTTGCTGAAACGACATTCTTCTAGCTTAAATCGACACGTGTTTTCGGCGTGATTAAAATTTCCACATCGGAAGCATCTGATTGCTTTCGGGTCTCTACCTTTGTCTTGCACCTTGGCAACTGATGATGCCGAATATTTTGAATTCCAGTCAGCTTCCACCTGTCGTGATTCCAACTCAGCGGAGAGAACACTTTCCGACAAGCGAAACGCAGTGTCGATGGTTAGATCTTTCTCTAGAACCAACCTAGCCCGGAGCCTTTGGTCACCCAGCTCTCGGTGCTGGCGTTTTCTCGGGGTGGCTCAGCGATGTTGCGGAGAGTTGTGGTTGTGGTGCTGGAAATGATTTGTTCGGCTGCTGCGTGTGTTGTGTTAGTGGATCCGGTATCCGTGTCGTTGTTGGAATTAGGTTTTCCGAGTTTTGAGTGTTCCTTGTTAGCTAGCTCGCGGTTGAGATGTTGAATGTGTAGTTCCAGAGGGTTTGCCTCCGCGTCGGTGAGACTGATATTGTTTATGTGGGCTTGGATCGTAGCGAGCTGCGCGTGGCACTGTTTCTTTAATATTTCTAGAGGCGTACGGGCTGTGTTGCTAAGGGCTGACGCCCACTCTAGCTCTAGTTCAGATGTCAGTTTTCCTAATGCAGAAACTGTTTTAGGGGTGAGACATTTAGGTACTGTGTTGTGCGCCAGGTGGTGGGTGTAGATCCGTAGATGATGTAGGTATCGGCTACGTTTCTCCATGAGTTTTCGCGCTCGTAGGAAGTTCGTTGACTGCTTCGTAAGCTGGTGATTAGATAGTCAACGGTGTTTTCTACGTGACGTGCGAGTGCGTCGTGTCTGTGTGGTCGGTGGCTGTGGGGTCAGTGGCTGTGGAGACCCGCTGTGTTCCTCGATGTCATCTGCCTGTGCTTGTGGTCTTCGGTGTCCCAGTTTGAGTGAACTTTGTGTGTGCGCGGGTTGTGTTTGGAGTGTTGTCGTTTGTCGCGTGTGTATGCGTGGGCGCAGTGGTCGTTGTGGTCCCCTTTGATGCCGTCGAGTGTTCTGGCGTGTTTGCGGTGTTGGCACTTAAAGTGTGAGCTGGTTGAGGATGTTGTATTTGAGCGTTTGTCAGTGCAGGACGGCATCTACGGACCATTAGGTGTTTGATGTTGTGTGCCATAGCTCGTACGCCTGCGTGGTTTGGGTGGAGGCCGTCCCGAGCGAGATGTGCTTCAGCGTGGTATTCGAAAGCTGGGTGTGTGATAACCATAACGTTGGTGTGTGCCTGACGCATGTGGATGAGGCGGTTGTTGACAGCGTGCGCCTTCCTGTTGAATTCGTGTAGCCATGTGTCCTGGTGTATGTATGCTCGGTGTTTGTTCTGTCTTCGGGGAAGTATCGTTGTCAGTACTATTTCAGCGCCTGATCTGTTATTTGTGATGAAGGAAACTAGTGCTTCGAATTCCTGGATGACATGTTGCGTTGTCGACCGTGCGATGTCGTTGGTCCCTACGTGGAGTATGAAGTGCGTGATCGGTGGGGGGCGGTTACATGTGTCATGATGTCTCGTATTCTTGCGCCGCTTGAGAAGTGTATGTGAGGTCCGTGCTCTCCGTGCGGGATGTGTTCGTGTATGTACTTGTAACAGCTATCCCCTAGGAGTGCGTCATGTGAGAAACAGAGGACGGGTTGCTTACCTCCTGAGGCCATCGGATCGTCAGTAGCGAACGTAGATGGGTAGAAATCCAGCGAACCGGTAGAGATGTAGTAAGGGAGTTGCCTCAGGACAGAAGCCGCCGATATTTCGAACAGAGACTGTTCTTCTTCTGGGCACCGTCCTCATCATTGGGATAGTAATTAAAGGGTTAGGTTGACGTGTTTATAGGTTCATGCGAATTGTGGGTCAGCACCCCCAAGGGACAGCTCCGAGGGACTGTCCTGAGCAACTCCCTTCCCACTTGAATATAATGCAGTCGTAGAGAGATAGTTTCCTTGGTTTTGTGGCATATTGCGCTCACTTCATCTGCTTTCTCTTGGGCCCCGTTTGGGATATCGCGGCCTCAATTAACAAATGCAGAACAGGAGACAGAAACACGGACACAATGACATGATTGAGATCATGATATGCTGTCGATTTTTTTCTGTTTCTCTGGTTCTACATCTTATGAACATGTGCCACATTGCCAGCGCCCTTTCCCTCTAGCTACGCAGACAGCCTCTCAGTAATAAAAATGCAGGTCGTCAAATGCATGTAAACAGTGCTTACATTTTTGGGGGTCTTCGCTCATCTAATGTTTATGACAGAAAATGCTCCTCTAGTTCACATGGCATACTGAACATGAGTGTGCTCCACAACCACAAACTACATTGTAAATTACCACTGCAGTATGTTTATCGGCTCACATGAAATTACCCTTCATAAGTGCATCATGTAAGCTACTTGATTCTGATGCTAATTGCTCATGAAATAACATGGGGTGGGGAGACAGACACTGGAGTCACATGTTGCGTCACTAGCGGTGCCGTACTCACTCAGCAGTGACATCACAAGCAGTTATTTTTCACTGAGGCCAGCAACTCAACGATGTAATTCACATCTTGATTGCAGAAAAAGTAAGCACATGTTTGTTATTACTTGGTATACAGTTGAAACTTGTTAATGTGATGACGGTCATTGTCGTTGATTTTGGCAATGAAACCATTTTAGGATAAAAAAAACACTTGTCAAGGTGTAAGCTGTGAAATGTAGTAAATTGAGTGAGGCATTTTAAATTGTCTTTTTTTTTTCCTTTACATTTTCAATGCTGACATACGTCAGCTTGTGTAACTGTCAACCTGGGCTATTCCGGCTAAAACCAGCCAGAGATGTAGCTTGACTCTCTTAAATATCACTGAAAAAAAAAGTGTGTGCATTTTTTCGACGATGCATATATCGAATGTAAATCATCATTTTGTTTTCTTCAACAATGGGGGCACATTAAACTGTGCCGAAATATGAAGTTGTCCCTTACGAGCTTCCTACTGACATCTACATATACATCATTTGTGCGTTTTCCTTGCCTGGTGTTAGAGGGGAAGCACGGGTCTGCCATCCCAAAGGAAGGGTATGTAGAACGAGAATAAATCTGGTGACGTGGTGAGAACTCAAGAACGGAGCATAAATTTCTGACAAATTAGCATTCTTGAAGGAGCCCCAGATTATTTATGCTTGTAACTGATTGCTTGTGATTAGCTTCACATAAAAGTAGCAAGCTGATCTATACTCATTGTTTAACCAAGTGTTTGAGAATATCCAGCACTTGCAATTTTTTTTTTCACATAGTATATCCACATATAGGTCGTCTGAAAGAAATCTTCCCTTATTTTGTAGAACTAGTCCTCTCCTGCAACATACTGAAAATCTACATGTTTATTTTTCTTTAGAAAATATAAAAAAATTGTCACCATAACGTGCTGCAGCTTGTTCAAAACAGAGAAAGAAAAAAAAAAAGATGCCTTTGTGGCTCTCTCCTGTGAAAATCGACACTCTTCTTTTCCATTTTGAGAACCTACAGGTGTATTTGTTCTTACGCAAGAAAAATCTTTCGTCAGCTCATTCATATCCCATCTGTATGACGCTATAACACGCTTTGAACAAATTTTGCATTCAACTGTTCTGCCCAGTTCTACAGATTAGTTGCAGTCGCTGCTTCATAACAGCTTTGTCAACATTTATTATTTTTTTTCGCATACCTGAAGTCATCTGGAAAATGAACAAATCTCATCATTTCAAGGGCATATCCTCTCCTATAGCATGTTCAGAATCTGCTGGCATGTGTTTTCTGTACGTCTTATAGCATCAGCTGACCATATTGGCTCAGATCATGTCAGAATGCGACGTAACAGCCTCTGGAAACAATTTACTATCATCTCGTGTGCCCTTCAACCACAACAGAAAAAAAAGCCTACAGTCTTTCTTTCAGTGGAAATAGGTGTTTTTGCTGCATTAACAGAATGTGGCTCAAATTAATTGTACCTCCTTGTGGCCTGGGTGGAGCATATGCCTCACTGTGCTTTATGTGTATTATGTTATTTCTTCTCCAACCACATAAAGGACAAATACATACAAAGCCTCAAGTGCATAAAAAAATAATGATGAAAGAAGGATGTGACTGAAAAGGTTACCGAGCTGTAGGGCTCTGTCCCTTGAAATGATGCACCCTTGGGAGACACTGGAGAGGTGTGTTAACTTAGCTCAAATGGTAAGACCCCTGGACCGGTAATCCAGAAGATGTGGGTCCGAGCTCTACAGCTGGTTATCGTTTTCAGTGAATTCCTTCTTTCATCATTAATTTCTTTGGTTAGATATATGTATGGAAGTCTTTACATGTGAGGTGATCTAAGTTGGTTTCCTGACCATCTTCATTCTTAAAAAACAAAACAAAAACAAAGCTGTAAGCATAAGAATAATAAAAGAGACCCACGTCAAAAGAATGTTTCTGAAAGGCGCAACATGAAAAATATTGAGTGATTTTGTGGAGGACCCAAAAGTTGGCACTGAGGTAGCATATATTGTGTTTTCTTAATTGATGTGCACCTGCTTTGTCTCATTAACTATACAATGCGTTTTGTATATAATTAGGAGATTAAATACTTACCCTGAGTGACTTATCTACAGTTCCTCCCTCAACATTTAATGACATGTGAAAAGTACAATTCCTCCACTGTTACATTTTTTCATGCATTTTTCACGCATTTTGTGGCCAAAATGAACGTGGTTCTTTTCCCGTTAGAAGCGCTTCAAAAGGAAGGACATAGGATTTGTGGAATTTCGTACCTGAATTCACCAACCATGACGATCCACATCAAAATAGCCAGAATATCAGAATCGACTGAAAGGACACAAACTACAGTGTTGCACACAGTGATTATACGCAAAAAGAAAAGGTCAACAAAAGTATAGATAAATAAGGTAAATAGCAAGCGAGCTGATGGTATAGATCCATAACTTCAAAACCCGAGATTGTGGGACAAAAAATGACAGACATAAACAAGGTCTCAAGGGTAAGCTGTTCTAATGAGACAGAAGTTATTCACCAAGAGGATCCATTTGTACAACCAATGAGACCTTATTTGTGTCTGTCATTTTTTGTTCCACAGTCTCGGATGTTCAAGTTATGGATCTTTACCTCCAGCTCGCTTGCTATTTACCTTATTTATCTGTACTTTTGTTGGCCTTTTTCTTTTTGTGTATAATCTCTGTGTGCAACACAGTAGTTTGTGTCATACAGACTATGCTCCTTTCAGTCGATTCTGATATTCTGGCTGTTTTTACGTGGATCGTCGTGGTTTGTGAATTCAGGTACAAAATTCCACAAATCCTATGCCTTCCTTTTGAAGTGCTTCTAACAGGAAGAGTACCACGTTCATTTTGGCCACAAAATGTGTGAAAAATGCATGAAAAAGTGTAGCAGTGGAGGAATTGTAGTTTTGACATGCCATTAAAGATTGAGGGAGGAACTGTAGATAAGTCACTTTGGGCAAGTATTCAATCTTCCAATTATATACAAAATCCATTGTATAGTTAATGAGACAAAGCCGGTGTACATCAATGAAAGAAACACCAGATATGCTTCCTCAGTGCAAACTTTTGGGTCCTCCCCCAAATCACTCACAATATTTTTCATGTTGTGCCTTTCAGAATCATTCCTTTGATGTGGCTTGCTACAGCTCTGTATTACTCTTTTTTACGTATTGAAGATGGTCAGGCTACCACCTTGGACCATCTCGCGTGGAACGACCCACGTCTGAGGAATTATTTTGATATATCTTATTACAACTACTTGTCTTCCTATTCTTTTGCAGCCTATACGTGCAGCAAGTACCCGGCGGCAGGTGCCGCGTACATAAAAAACAGCCTGGCCTCACTACTTGCACGGGAAATAAAGTAATTGTACCACACACCACATTTCCACCTCATCTCGAGTTCTGTACTTGGATATGAAACAAGAGATTGGTGAGAAGGGAGCTGCCTCAGGACGAGAGCCGCCGATATTTCGAGCAGAGACTGTTCTGCTTCTGGGCACTGTCCTCATCATATACCAGGCCAATGATGAGGACAGTGCCCAGAAGAAGAACAGTCTTCATTCGAAATATTGGCGGCTCTCGTCCTGAGGCAACTCCCTTTTTACTCCCCTAGCGGATTTCTACCCATCTACGACATTGGTGAGAGGTAGGGCACATAGTGCCTCTTTTATGCGATCTGTCCCGTATTGTTTTCAAGTACGCACACACAATACAAAATATTCAGAAACTCAACACATTCTCAATAATCACAGCACATGTTGCCTTTCAACATGAATTCAACAGAAAATCAACAGAAATTCTCCCAACTGGAACTCAACAGAAATTCCGTAAGAACGCGGTGGCCACTTTTCAACAGCTCTCAACAAGAATTCAATAGCTTTCTCAACAGAAATTCAACTGACTTTCAACCAACACAAATTCTACACCACGTGTTGAGCAAACTCAATAGAGTTTCAACAGAAACTCAATTAGAATTTTCATAAGGGATGGGATGCTCACGAATCTCTGGTTCGTTCCCGTTGCCGTCCTCCTCGTCACTAGTGTTGCCATCTTCAGCGGTTGGCTCGTGTTCGAGAGCCGCTTCGTGCTCGTGAATTTCTTCCCGGTCTGTCTGGTTGTCGTTAGTGCTTGTGCCCCGCGAAACGATGTATTGAACTTCATCGTGTCGTGGTGTCTGAACGAGAGCCTCTTGTAGTAAGTATGATCCTCTCTTCTGTTCGACTCGACAAAAGTGATGTCCCGATTCACAATTACACGCTTCTCTTGAGGGTCGTAGAAACGGTAACCTTTCCTGTCGATGCAGTAGCCGAGGAATATGACAGGCTTGCTTCGATTATCCAGCTTCGTCTTGTACCTATCGGGAATGGATATGTAGGCAAGACATCCGAAGGTTTTGAACTACTTCGCCCTCTGAGGTCGCTTTGTAAACACTTCTTCGGGGACTTTTTCATTTAGAACGGTTTTGCTGCATCTATTCCGGACATACGCAGCAGTGTTCATGCCTCAGCGCAAAATTCGGGCGGGAGTTTGGACTCTGTCGACATTGATCTTGCAGTTTCTACTAGGGTGCGGTTCATGCGCTCCGCTATTCAGTTTTGAGCTGGTGAATGCCGAACAGTCTTCTCATGAATGACACCTTTGTTCCACAAAAAGCGCTCGAGGTGTTCACCGAGAAATTCCCCACCGTTGTCTGTTCCCAATCACTTCACTTTTCTTCCTGTTTGTACTTCTGCTTAACGTACGAAATGTATAATTTTGTCCCCTGCTTCATCCTTGTATTTCATGAAGTAGACGAAGACTTTTCTACTATGGTCATCCACAATGATGAGGGAGTATTTACTTCCGCCAATCGATAATACTGGAAACGGACCACAAAGGTCGGCATGCAGCAATTCTAGTACGTAATTCTTGGGTTTAGCGTGTATGGGCTTGAAGTCCTTGGCTGCTTGGCTGTAACGCTATCTTCACATGTGGGATGTTCGGGCTGGATGGTGGGTAAACCCCTGATAACGTGTCGTTGACACATCTGTATCAATGTATCGAAGTTCAAATGGCACGTACGCCGACGCCACACCATACTGTCATTCTTTTTTACGTTTCTCGCAACCTCTGCGAAGGATGACATCACTTCCCTATTCAGTCTGTAGATTCCTGCTTCTTTGGCCCCTGAGAAAACGAACCGGTTTCCTTTGAAAGCAGTACATTCGTCCCCTCTGAATGTAACGGTGCCACCACTGTCAGTTAGTTGAGAAACGGAGATCAAATTGTTCGCCCTTCCGGGTACATACAAGACTTCATTTGTTGCCAACGTGTTGACAACACTTCCGTTTGTCACTTTTAACATGACTGTTCCAGTTCCGCAGGCGTTCATAACCTTCCCGTCGGCAAAAGGCACCTTTCTTCGCTCATCATCTTTGAAGTTGCTTAAAACTTCTTTTCTGCCAGTCATATGATTGCTGGCACCAGAATCTATAGACCAGTCAAGCCAACTTTTTCCGTCCAACATTAGTCTGCGCCAAAGGCGTAGTGACGATCTTGAACTCCCCCTCGAGAAACTCTTGCCTAGAAGAAGACTTGGTCATTCTGGCCATTGTCTTGTTCTCTCGGATCTTGTATCCTGCTGTCCTGTTTTCGAAGGATGAGCATCAGAGAATTTTTTGTTGTCTTGTCGGGAGTAGCAGTCTCGAGCGAAGTGGCCAGGTTTCCCACACTGGTAGCACTTCAGCAGCCGCTTCATCTGTTGACGTTGTTTGACGTCCTCCTTGCAGCAGTGCGTATTTCACTTTCCCAGGAGTGACGTTTGCCATTGAACAGGCGTCAAAACTTCTTGCAACACCATAATACGAACGTGCCAACCCTTGAAGCCCAACTGATGCTACCTCCGCGACATAGAGAGTCTCCCAAGGAACATAACTCTTCAGCAACAGATTCTACACGGTGCATGTACTGGGTCGCATTCTCGCATTTCTCCCAATTCGTTGCGTTGAGTTTCCTCCTCAAGATAAGCATCCTCTCTAAAGTGCGTCCCCGACTCACCTCTTCCAGTTTCTTCCACACTCCTCTTGCTGAAATCTGGTTAATAACATATGCGGTTTGACCACTCGATAGCGTTGGGACGATCACATTGAGTACCTGCAGATCCTCATTATCCCATGTAACTCTCGCTTCTGGAGTTGTCGGAATATCTCCATTGATGACTTTCCAGAGTTGCTGCTCCTTCAAGAACGTTGTCATCATAAAGCTCCGGGTCGGGTAATTAGTCCCGTCTAACTTTTCCATGGCGCCGCCCGGTAATGTCACAGAAACTCCAACCGATGCCATCTTGAGAATTTCCTGGAATGCCTTCTTGGTTTCCCAGCAAATATCCTAGTACTTTAGTACACTGCAGTCGGCTGATAAATTCCCTGGGTCCATAACCTACTGTTGATCCAGGAACGTGGAATTCTCACAGGTGACCTAAGACGCGCGCAAGGAGCTGACAACCCAACAACTTCGTCGGCTCGCAGGAACTAAAAAAATGGCTCCTGTAGCTCGCTTTTATTTAGGCAGCTTACGAGGAAGAGAAGAAACGAAAACTATGTACATGGTTGACAACGTGCAACCAACATCCTCTGGGGTACGGGATGGAAATCACTCTCAGGACGGTATCGAATTTTCCTGAGGAGTGCGTGACGGGGAATGTGCGCACGCAAACGTAGGAAATGTTAATCGGTTTAACGCTTATGATGAACCTCCACCGGGACTTCACCAGCTTCAGCCAGGACTTGCCGTGTTTCAACCACGCTTGGAACTTCAAGGCAGCGGCGAAGGCTTCGGGCAAACAGGGTCCGAAGGGTATTTATGACGTGGTGGATATCCTGTGCAAGGTTGGAGGGCTGTAAGACACAGTCACCTTCACCAAAGTCGCGTGAACGGCTAGAAGGGAGCGCTGATCACAGCCCCCTCCTAAGCCAGAAAGATGTTGAGTAGCAGGGTGCCATTGCTGCACTTTGGTTTCAAGGTGTTCAATTTGGCGAGCCCAGCGCAGGTCAGAGTCCATGGCCACACCAAGGAAGCGATATAAACGGACAGGCTCGAGCTTTTTTGCACGAACCCCAAAAGGGGAAATTTCCCATAGCCTTGCGGGTGAAAGGGACCTCGACGCACTTTTCGGGTACCTCGAACCCCGAACCGGTTCAGAGGGTGTAAACCGGTTCGGAACAGGTTCGAGGTTCTAATATGCTATAAAATTATAGGTAGCCACCATAGGTGGGCATTTTGGTGAAACCTCACTCGCCCTCACCCTCACGGCCCTTACGGGCACATGCCCTCACTCGCCCTCACCCTCACCGCCCTCACGAGCATAGGCCCTCACTCGCCATCACCCTCACGGCCCTCATGGGCACATGCCCTCACTCGCCCTCACCCTCACAGCCCTCACGGGCACATGCCCTCACTCGCCCTCACCCTCACGGCCCTCACAGACACATGCCCTCAATCGCCCTCACCCTCACTCGACCTCACCCTCACGGCCCTCATGGGCACATGCCCTCACTCGCCCTCACCCTCACGGCCCTCACTTGCCCTCACCCTCACGGCACTCACAAACGCAAGTCCTGAGGGTCTTACGCTCATAAGGTCTCCTGTGAGTGCACTCATGAGCTCTGAGGGGCGCCAGGTCTCTGTGAGTGAAGTCACTGGTGAGGCCTGAGGTGTGTAGGGTCAGTATGAGGGCATTCAGAAATGAGGTCAAATGACGCATACCAGACGTGCGCAAATTAAATTATGAAGGCATTGATGATATGGTTCCAACGACACAACCACCAGCTGTGTACACTTTAAAGGGCTGGTGTGCACGTATTTAGCAATTTCGTCTATGTCGCACTGGGAACACAGCAAAGCGTCCCAAGCTGACTGATTACTTGGCGATATGGTTCCAGTGACCGAACTACTGGCAGGGTGCACTTTAAAGGGCTGGTGTGCCCGTTTTTAGCAATTTCGTCTACGTCGCGCTGGGAACACAGCGAAGCGTCCTGAGCTGACTGATGACTTGGTAATATGGTTCCAGCGACCCAACTACAGGCAGGGTGCACTTTAAAGGGCTGGTGTGCACGTTTTTACAAATTTAGTCTATGTCGCGTTGGGAACACAGCGAAGCGTCCTGAGCTGACTGATTACTTGGTAATATGGTTCCAGCGACCCAACTACCGCCAGGGTGCACTTTGAAGGCGCTGGTGTGCCCGTTTTTTTGCAGTTTCGTGTGCATCGCGCTGGGAACAGAACAAAGTCTCCAGAGCTGACTGATTACTTGGTAATATGGTTCCAGCGACCCAACAACCGGCAGGGTGCACTTTGAAGGGCTGGTGTGCACGTTTTTACAAATTTAGTCTATGTCGCGCTGGGAACACAGCAAAGCGTCCCGAGCTGACTGATTACTTGGCGATATGGTTCCAGCGACCGAACTACAGGCAGGATGCACTTTAAAGGGCTGGTGTGCACGTTTTTACAAATTTAGTCTGTGTCGCGCTGGGAACACAGCAAAGCGTCCTGAGCTGATTGATTACTTCGTGATATGGTTCCAGTGACCGAACTACTGGTAGGGTGCACTTTAAAGGGCTGGTGTGCCCGTTTTTAGCAATTTCGCCTACGTCGCGCTGGGAACACAGCGAAGCGTCCTGAGCTGACTGATGACTTGGTAATATGGTTCCACCGACCCAACTACAGGCAGGGTGCACTTTAAAGGGCTGGTGTGCCTGTTTTTAGTTTCGTGTACATCGCGCTGGGAACAGAACAAAGTCTCCAGAGCTGACTGATTACTTGGTAATATGGTTCCAGCGACCCAACTACCGCCAGGGTGCACTTTGAAGGCGCTGGTGTGCCCGTTTTTAGCAGTTTCGTGTACATCGCGCTGGGAACAGAACAAAGTCTCCAGAGCTGACTGATTACTTGGTAATATGGTTCCAGCGACCCAACTACCGCCAGGGTGCACTTTGAAGGCGCTGGTGTGCCCGTTTTTAGTTTCGTGTACATCGCGCTGGGAACAGAACAAAGTCTCCAGAGCTGACTGATTACTTGGTAATATGGTTCCAGCGACCCAACTACCGCCAGGGTGCACTTTGAAGGCGCTGGTGTGCCCGTTTTTAGCAGTTTCGTGTACATCGCGCTGGGAACAGAACAAAGTCTCCAGAGCTGACTGATTACTTGGTAATATGGTTCCAGCGACCCAACTACCGCCAGGGTGCACTTTGAAGGCGCTGGTGTGCCCGTTTTTAGTTTCGTGTACATCGCGCTGGGAACAGAACAAAGTCTCCAGAGCTGACTGATTACTTGGTAATATGGTTCCAGCGACCCAACTACCGCCAGGGTGCACTTTGAAGGCGCTGGTGTGCCCGTTTTTAGCAGTTTCGTGTACATCGCGCTGGGAACAGAACAAAGTCTCCAGAGCTGACTGATTACTTGGTAATATGGTTCCAGCGACCCAACTACCGCCAGGGTGCACTTTGAAGGCGCTGGTGTGCCCGTTTTTAGCAGTTTCGTGTACATCGCGCTGGGAACAGAACAAAGTCTCCAGAGCTGACTGATTACTTGGTAATATGGTTCCAGCGACCCAACTACAGGCAGGGTGCACTTTAAAGGGCTGATGTGCACGTTTTTACACATTTAGTCTATGTCGCGTTGGGAACACAGCGAAGCGTCCTGAGCTGACTGATTACTTGGTAATATGGTTCCAGCGACCCAACTACCGCTAGGGTGCACTTTGAAGGCGCTGGTGTGCCCGTTTTTAGCAGTTTCGTGTACATCGCGCTGGGAACAGAACAAAGTCTCCAGAGCTGACTGATTACTTGGTAATATGGTTCCAGCGACCCAACTACCGCCAGGGTGCACTTTGAAGGCGCTGGTGTGCCCGTTTTTAGCAGTTTCGTGTACATCGCGCTGGGAACAGTACAAAGTCTCCAGAGCTGACTGATTACTTGGTAATATGGTTCCAGCGACCCAACTACCGCCAGGGTGCACTTTGAAGGCGCTGGTGTGCCTGTTTTTAGCAGTTTCGTGTACATCGCGCTGGGAACAGAACAAAGTCTCCAGAGCTGACTGATTACTTCGTGGTATGGTTCCACGGCGCAACTACCGAGAGCGTGCACTTTAAAGGGTAGGTGTGCCGGTTTTTAGCAATTTCGTCTATGTCCAGCAAAGCCCAGGACACTTGGCTGTGTTCCCAGCGCGACGTAGACGAAATTGGTAAAAACGTGCACACGAGCCCTTTAAAGTGCGCCATGCCTGGAGTTGGGTCGCTGGAACCATATCACCAAGTCATCAGTCAACTCAGGACACGTGGCTGTGTTCCCAGCGCGACGTGGACGAAATTGCCAAAAACGGGCACACCAGCCCTTTAAAGTGGACCCTGCCGGTAGTTGGGTGGCTGGAACCATGTCACCAAGTAATCAGTCAGCCAAGACGCTTTGCACTGTTCCCAGGGCAACATATACGAAACTGCTAAAAACGTGCAGACCAGCCCTTTAAAGTGCACACTGTGTGTAGGTGGGTCGATGGTACCATATCACCAAGCAATCAGTCAGCTGAGGACGCTTTGCTCTGTTCCCGGCGCGACATAGACAAAATTGCTAAAAACGGGCACACCAGCCCTTTAAAGTGTACACTGCGTGTAGTTGGGTCGCTGGAACCATATCACCAACTAATCCGTCAGTTCAGGAGGCTTGCTGTGTTCGCAGCGCGACGTAGACGAAATTGCTAAATACGTGCACACCAGCCCTTTAAAGTGCACCCTGCCGGTAGCTGGATCGCTGGAACCATGCCCACGTCTCGTAAGCGTCATTTAACCTCATTTCTGAATGCACTCATACTGACCTCACACCCCTCAGGCCTCACCAGTGACTTCACTCACACAGACCTGGCGCCCCTCAGACCTCATGAGTGCACTCACAGGAGGTCTCATGAGGGGCAAAACCTCATAAGTGCACTCACAGGGGACTTCGTGAGGGTAAGACCTCATGAGTGCACTCACAGGAGACCTCATGACGGTAAGGACCTCATGAGTGCACTCACGGATGGCCTGATCGCGGGCTTGCCCTCACTCACCCTCACCTCAAAGGCGTGAGGTGAGGGTGAGGGGCACTCATGAGGGCCCTCATGAGTGAGTTCGCCCAGCTATGGTAGCCACTAAAAATGATGCAAGATCGCTTAGTTAGGCTTTTATGCATTTATTTCCGTTTTTCGACCAACATGATCCCCTTTCATCCCTTCCGCGAGCAACCGCCAATCTAGGCAGGCAGACCGCTCGAATCCCCACATCACCAACCCGAACCGAACCGGTAACGCGAACCGGTAACCGAAGTTTTTATATCGGTTCGGTTTCGGTTCAGCTCCAAGATAGCGCTAGTAATTACGGTTCAGTTCCGGTGGAGTTCCAACTAAAAATTACGGTTAATCCCGGTTCTGTTCGGTGCTCTGGTTTGAACTGTGTTTGACACGCCACAACAAGCTGGCCCCTGAGGTAGGCCTTCTTATTTTTTCAAGCAAATATGCATGTTTCCGGTGTATCCTTTTTGAATCTTTCTAGGACCTTTCGGGGAAGATTTCTTCTGAAAAATAATTTTCTTAAAAATATGCTGACGCTGGCCAGGTTTAAAATAGCTATAAGATTATCCCAAATTACTGCCATTGGTAATTTATGTCATTTACATCTGATCTTCCCAACAGTTTGATCAACATCTTTAGGGCAAAGGGAGCCTTTCTGGCTCGATACAGTGATTCACAGAAGGGGGCCATCAGCACCAGTTAACTCAGGCGTCGTCGTCATCGGGTACCACTAGGGGAGCAGCAGTGACATCGCTGCTGCGAGCATTGTTATTCCAAATGCGTCCACCACACCAGCAAAGTTGGATAACTGGCACTGATGGTATGCAGCAGTCGCCAGTTTCGAAGTTCGGGTTTGCGGTGATTGCCGCAGTAACAGTTTCGTTGTTGGTTTTACACTCTCATAAGCTTACGCTTGCCCCATCCTACAGTTGGCAATACGTGGTTTTACACTCTGGTTTCTCTCTGGTTTTAAGAAGTGTTATAACTCTGTGTTTCGTTGCTTGCTTTGCCGGAGGTGGCGCTTTATTTTTGATGCATGATGTGGGCAAGCTTACGCTCGTCTCATCCTACAGTTGACTATGCGAAGTTTTATCACTCTCTGTTTTGAGAATTCTAGTACGACGACGACGAAGGCTGAGCTGTGGTGAGTGATTCTGTCCTTGTACTGATTTTCTGTAAATATCTATATATCTGTGTGGGTTTTCCTTTGTGTAATTCTCTTGATGATGGGCTAGTGTCATTCTTTTAGCGCGCGCGTGTGTGTGTGCCATGGCCAGCCGGCCACTCGATTTTCGTGTAACACTGCCGTCGGCAGTATCACGCGTGGAATTCCTTCTTGCTCTTGTGAAGAAGGCCTCCTAGTGGCTGTATTCGATCTTTTCAGCACCAGGATGACTCAGATTTTGAGCTTAAGGCTATGTCTCTCCAAGGGGCTGCAAGCCTGAAAGGTTTGGCCTCTGTAGATGTAACTGGTGTTGCCGGAACTCAATTTCATAGAGACCGGCAACCGCCGTGTGATTGTGGAAATGAAGTATCCGGTGGCCAAACTTCATCCGCGTTAGGGGTAAGTGACTTATATTTCGCTACCCAGGCATGCGTGGAACTTGCTTTAGGTGTGGGCAGTCAGGACATTTTAAAAAGTCCTGTTCAGTGCCTGTGTGCTCTAGGTGTGGGGAGGTAGGTCATGCTACCTGTGAGAAACCCTGCCGTTGGTGTGGAGGAGACTACGCTGCTAAGTCGTGCTCGGTGAAAACCTGGGCGTCCCGTGTGGTGGGTATTCGAAATGTCTCGGAGACCGGTGGCGCTGCGTCTGCACCAGCAGAGGGTGCGCCTTCTGCGGATGTAGTGTCGGAGGTCGCGGATTCTGTGGCATTGAAGCCTGCAGCTGTTGTCGCTCCTGACACAGTGGATGGGGTGGAGGCAGGGATGTCCTCCGTAGTTTCTGTGACGCTTCCGAGCGACTCAAGTGAGGATGAGTGTGACCATGATAACTGTGATGCTGTCGTCATAGTAGGGGGCGAGAAGGTGCCTCGGGGAGAGTCAGCTGTAGATGTTTGTCGCTGGTTCACGAGCGACGTATCTCTTACGAGTGATGGTGGCATTGACATGGAGGCAGAGGCGTCAGCTGTTGTCTCAGAGGGAGCAACATGCGTGTAATGGTAGTTTTTGCGAGGGCATTATTTCAAATTATGGCACTTTCTGTGGCTACGCTGAATTGTAGGTGTTTTTCTCGCTGTGCGAAGCAACTTTCAGTATTATAGTGGGCTTCTAGTCATTCCACTGATATTCTTTTGCTGCAAGAAACAACATTTTCTTTCAGCAAAAGCTGTCAGAAATTTAGAGGCGAACCATCATGTTAGGGTGTGTTTTAGTAATGGCTCACCTAGTCGGTCAGGAGTTGGCATTATAATTTTTCCATTTTGTCGCGGCGTGGTAAAGTGGTTTGATCGCGATTGGGATGGTCGCGTTATTTCGGTTGAGTTGGACCTAGCGGGCACAGTTCTCAGAATTGTGAACTTGTACGCTCCGGTCCGCCGGGGTGACCGTACGGAATTTTTTAGGGGACTCGATTATTTCATGGTGGGTAACCCAAACCTTGTGATTGCGGGGGACTTTAATTGCACTGTTGACGGTCATGGGAGTGGAAGCAGGCCTGTAAACCAGGGCCTGTTGCAATTAGTTGGCGGCCTAGGACTCATAGATGCATTTTCGCACATAAATCCTGGAGTTTACCAGTACACGTGGTGCAATGCTCAGGATGCACATAGCCGACTTGACCGTTTGTACGTTTCTCCTTGTTTGGGTAGCCATGTTTTGAAATGTGATGTCCTTCCCTCTCGAGATCTTTCTGACCATGAGGGTGTGCGTCTCTCGCTGACTGGGTTGCGAGGTTCTCGCTCCGGATCCGGCTGCTGGAGGCTTTGTGCCGAGCTACTGCGAGACACAGAAATTCGTAACGACGTCAAAGCGTTCCTTGTTGATCGCTGCGCTGACACTTTAGTCTCACCGAAATGGTGGGAAGAGACCAAATTAGGAGCCGCGAGCCTTTTTCTTCAGTGGAGAGCTAGGCGTGCCAGGGAGAGCCGGGAGGACTTTGTGCACGTGCGGCAAGTGCTGTCTATTTTGCGCCATCCTAGGTGGCGAGGCCCAGGCAATGATCAAGCTATACAGGACGTGCTAGGGAGGCTAACCTCTCTGAGGTTACGTTTCTGGGACCAGTTTGCGGCAGCACAGACTGTCTAGCGCTGGTCGCGAGAAGCATATTGCTCTCGCCTTTTGCTTGGCCGTTACCTCCGTCG
Organism: Ornithodoros turicata; assembly: GCF_037126465.1. Classification (NCBI taxonomy): domain Eukaryota; kingdom Metazoa; phylum Arthropoda; class Arachnida; order Ixodida; family Argasidae; genus Ornithodoros; species Ornithodoros turicata. The sequence goes on along the minus strand of NW_026999338.1, from coordinate 64,198 downwards.
GCCTCCCAGTGTCATCGAGCAACTTGTTGCAACCGACGGTTCGGTTCAGGAGCACCCTGATGGAGTTCGATCACTGCTGCGTGATCATTTTATGGCGCTTTTTGACTCCGTGCAGCTTGCCAACGTCGAGGGTCGAGCGTTTTTGCCGGACGCACGACGTATCGAGCTCAGTGCAGCTCTGTTCTCTGAGGACGAATATACTGCTGCCGTCAAAGCTCTTCACACAGGAAAGTCTCCCGGTTCCGATGGCCTCCCAGCTGAATTTTATAAATGGTTCTGGTCCACTCTTCGGAGGCCTTTGACAGTTCTGTTGAATCAGTGCTTGGCACGACGTCTCCTCTGTCCGCCCATGCGTGAGAGCATTGTCGCCTTGTTGTGCAAGGATGCTTCTAAAAAACAAGACCCAAATGCCTATCGCCCAGTTTCACTGCTTAATACTGACTACAAAATTTTATCAAATGCGATTTTGCAACGCATCTTTCCAGTTCTTGGTACAGTCATTCCTCCTATCCAGGCCTGTGCTGTCCCTGAGCGGTCCATCACGCTTCATACGCAGGCTTTAAGAGACGCCATGTACTGGGCACATAGTCGGCGGCGACCTTGTGTTTTAGTGTCGTTTGACCAAAGGAAGGCCTTTGATCGTGTGCTTCATGAATACATGTACCGTGTGTTGGAGGCGAGTGGGTTTGATCGCGAGATCATATCGTGGTTCCGAGCACTGTATGCTGGTGCGTCAGCTTCCATTGGTGTCAATGGGGGTACCTCTGCTAACTTCCCCATAAAGGTGGGTGTCCGCCAGGGCTGCCCCTGTCACCGGCACTGTATGCCCTAGTGTTTAGCCCGCTTTTAGAGTCCCTCGCATTTTCGGTTGCATCCCGGAAGCCTTTCCGGGCACATCCGCGTTAACGCTTTTCGCGTATGCAGACGACCTATCTCTCATCCTCACCGACGACGAAGCTATCGGGAATGTTCTCCGGGTAATCGAAAGCTAATGCAAAGATCAATAGAGATAAAAGCTCACTACTCTTCGTCAACCTCATCCTGTCGTGCTCCGCACCCTTTGGTATTCCTGTGAAGAATGCCGTGCGTGTTCTTGGGTATGATTTCCTGCCTTCAGGAATATCTCCCAGTACCTGGGCACGTGTCCATATGGGTAGTATTCCTGTCCTCCGGGACTTGAGAGAGCTCGTACTCCCCATTACCTGCAGAGCGCGCTTTGCTGCGTCTTGGTTTCTGAGTAAATGTTGGTATTTAGCCAATATCTCCATCCCTCCACGGAGTACTCTTATCTATTTATGTATTTTATTTATTTCCATACACCTCAAGGGCCCAGAGGGCATTCCATGAGTGGGGGGGGGGGGCAGGCAACATGTACATACTCAACAACAAGTGCACAACAACAACAAAAAAGAAGAAAAAAGATACTGGAGGGAAATAACACGAAAAAATTTTGTACCAAAAAAGCGAAAACAAAACGATAATGTTTATGACACAGCGAAGTGACGATGTAATGCAATGCGGAAGAGATGGGGGTCGATGACATTGATAGCGTCCTGAGGTAAGTTGTTCCAGTCGATGATAGTGTTAGGAAAGAATCATTTACTGAAACAAGTGGTGCGAGACCGAATACGGGAAACCTTGTAAGAATGATCGAGTCGAGCTGAAATGCGAGTAGGAGGTAATATGTAAAGGGGGCGTAACGAGTTCGAGCGGTAAATGTGGTTGAAGAGACAGAAACGAGAAATCCGGCGACGATGAGAGAGGTCAGCTAGCCGAAGACGTTGCTTTATCTGGGATACACTAGAGAAAGGAGAATAATCAGATGTAATGAATCGGGCAGCCCGGTTTTGAATGTTTTCGATTTCAGTGATTAAACATTTATTATGCGGATCCCAGATAGCGGACGCGTACTCCAGCTGAGGCCGCACTAATGTGGTGTCGGCGAGGAGTTCTACATTAGATGGGGATGACTTACGGCTCCTACGCAAGTAACCTAGAGTTCGATTGGCTTTTCGAGAAACTGCCTGGATATGCTCTACCCACGAGAGATTCGATTGAAGGTGAACAGCAAGGTACTTTTATGAAGAGGAACATGGAATAGGGCGCCCGTTGATGGAATATGTGCGCAAGGACGGTGATGTAATTCAGCGAAAGCAGACATGAGCACATTTATCAATATTTAATGACATTAGCCATTTTTCACACTTGTTATGGACTAAGGTTAGGTCTTTTTTTAGGGCGATCTGGTCAGCATCAGAGGATATTACACAGTATAAGACGCGATCATCAGCGAACAAGCGAATAGAACTAGAAATAGAAGCAGGTAAATCATTTATGTATAATAGGAAGAGGAGGGCGCCGAGGACGGAACCCTGGAGAATTCCGGAAGTGACAGGGCAGAAATTCGAAGAGAACTGGCTAACAGTGACACGCTGTGAACGGGATGAGAGAAACGCAGAGATCCAGGAGAGAATAGTAGGGCCAGTGTTTAGATGGGGTAGTTTTAATAAAAGGCGCTTGTGTGGAACTCTGTCAAAAGCTTTTGAAAAGTCGAGAAAGATGGCGTCGAGTTGATGGCAATTGTCAAGATCTTGATGAATATCATGGACGAATACAGAAAGTTGCGTCTCACATGTGTGACCTTTACGAAAACCGAGTTGCTGTGGGAAAATTATGGAATTTGCCTCCATGTACCTAATTATGTTAGAATGAATTATGTGTTCCAATATTTTAGATGGAATGCTTGTAAGGGATATCGGACGGTAGTTCTGAGGGGAATGTCTGTCGCCTGATTTATAAAGCGGTATAACATTTGCAGTGCGCCAGTCAGGAGGGACGTAACCATGGTCTAGCGACTGCTGGAATATAATAGAAAAAAAAAAAGGCTCGACAGTTGCTTCGTACCTTTTAAGATTTTAGAGTTTATGTTGTCGAGACCACACGATGATGAAGTTTTAAATGACTCAATTACTTTCACAATGCCAGACGGGGAGAGAGCAATTGAACCCATCGGTTCGGTATTCACCCTAGAAACGGATGACAGGTCGTTAGTGTCTTCAGAAGTAAACCCGCTGTCGAAAAACTTATTGAATATCGGGCATGCATTTTCAGGGATCTTGTTGCAGCTATCGACTGTCAAGGATGCTTCGGGGGTATGCCTAGGATTTATCGCGTGCCAGAACCTTTTGGGGTCAGTGTTGATGAACGTAGCTAGGTCTTAACCATAGAATTTTTCTTTGGATTAACGAACAGCTTTCTTGTATGCACATGCACAAGAGTTATACTTTTTCCAAGCAGTATCAGTATCAGTAGAAAGTTTGCCCGTCTGAAAAGCCGCTTCTTTTTATTTAACAAGGACCTAATGGTACGGTTGAACCAAGGAGCTGTCGACGAAACAACTATGGTAAGAAGTGGGATGTGTTTCTCGACTAGCTCAGTGATTTCGGCTTTGAAAAGAGACCAGTTGTCCTCTACGGACCGAGTGGAAAAGGTAGAGACAAAGTAATCCACGTAGTTTGACAAACCTTCGTTTATGGCTGGAAAGTCAGCTCTGTTGTAGTTGCGTATTACCTTCTTTCTTAGTTGTCGCTTAGGCAACGTGACCGACACTAAGAAATGGATAACCTGGTGAACACTGAGAGGGGCAAGTGAAGTGATGTCAACAATCGTGTCGGGATGATTTGTGAGGATTAAGTCGAGACTGGTCGATGATGATGACGAAATTCTAGTAGGAAAAGTAACCATTTGGCTAAGGTTGAAATCAGCACAGAAATCTAAGAAATCCCTTGCAATGGCAACTGAGCCTGGGGTCGGATTCACAAACGCGATCGCTTAGTTACGTTAACATGCGCTAAAACGTCGTAGCCTGCGACGCGCGTACGACGGCGTCGTAAGCGCGATTCACAAAGCTATCGTAGTGGAGAGGGTACCCCTTTGACAAGGAACAGGAAGTTGCTCGCTTCCTGTCATGTGCACCTCCGAGAAAAACAGCCAAAGGGTGCGAGACTATGTTTTCGATATGGTAACGATGACGAAAATTTGTAATCGCACCAATAAGAGTCGTCCCGTTAGAAGACGAAGTTGTTCGTCCCCAAACGTTTTGTTATTGCACGTGCTCTCGGTCTTTCGGTAGCCATAATGGATGCCATGCAATCACAGGCGGACCGGCCTCGGTGGCTCAGTCGGTAGCGTGTTCGCCTTCTGATCCCGAGATCGCGGGTTCGAATCCGGCCGAGGACGCCAGCAACTTGGTGGCACGGTACAAGTTGCTTAGACACGCCGTCTTCCGCGAGGGACGTTAAATACGGGGTGCCGTGTGATGAGCTTTCATCGCACGTTAAAGAACCCTCAGGTGGGCAAAAGCAATCCACAGACCGACCGCTGTGGCGTCGCTCATGATCTCAGTTGTCTCGCGACGTAAACCCCCAATTATTATTATTATTATTATAATCACAGGCGAAACGCGTTGGCACAGCAAATATATGACACAGCAAATATATTCCCAGTCTGTTCGTCTCGGGGAGGGGGTGGGTGGGTGAGGGTGTTTTGTAAGCGGTGTGTGGCACTCAGTTTTGCAGCTTCTATGGCTTATTTTGCCTTTCTTGCAGACAATTTGGAGGGGTGTTGGGGGTGTCTTAGCGGGGTGTAGGGGACGCTTGAAATATCCCTGCGACCCGATTTTACGGAGCACAAAGTTGAACCATTTGTTGAAGGTTACCAAGCAAAAAAGTGCCTCAATGTCACTTCGGGGATGGTCTCGAAGTTTCTGTGGCAAAGTGCAATGCGTTGGCGCGTATTACGGAGTCTTTGTTTGCCGTCTCCAAATCCACCGCTGCCAAATAACGCCGCCATCTTTCCTCGTAAGACTGCTCGGGTGCTCTCGCAGGATTCCGCCGTAAGTTGCGAAGATTTTACGACGCGCGCCCTTCGTGAATCTACACTTCGTCGTAACTTTCCCCTACGACGGAGATACGACAGATTCCGTCGCACAAGCTCTTTGTGAATCCGACCCCTGGTTTTATAGAAAGTGTTTCCCAGTGAACAGCAGGAAAGTTGAAATCACCGAGCAAAAGCAATTTATGGGTTGGGTAACGTGCTACAATATCACTCATTACAACTTGCAAATCTGATACAAAGCTATCGATACAGGTGGGTGCCCTATAACACAAACCAAATAATAAATTAGTGAAACAACACTCGATGCAAATCCAAATTATGTCCCATGCTGAAGATACTGGTACACAAAAGGATGGCACGTGTTCTTTAACGGCTATCAGAACGCCACCACCCCTTCTACCCTCATCACCCTCGATCATGGCGATAAAACACAAAGTGAGGGAAGTCGCGAATAAGTTCAGTATCAAGAATGCCTGGCGATAACCAGGTTTCACTTAGGACAAGAATATCGCACGAGGTAGAAGATGATATGTTTGACAGGTCTTTCTGTTCAGGGAGAAGGCTTCTAATGTTTGTAAACACAACAGAAAGCGGAAGCGTGGATTGAACAGGCGGGGGCGCCGATACCGCAAGTAGAAATGTTTGCTATTTACATTCCTCAATTTGTTCGTTACTCTCGTTAAAACGATAGCACTTGTTATCAACCAACAGTTTATCATATTTTAGCTTGAAAGGCAATGCAAGTGACTTAGCAAAAGCAAGCAGTTGGGAACGTGCTTTGCGCACTCTGAGTGAATAATCACCGCTAATGGAGTACCCGGACTGCTTCAATTCGCGTCACAAAGATATAATTTCTTCATTCTTCTTGTAAAATTTCAACTTAATGATAATAGGACGATGCCTTTCTGGACGGTACCGTCCTAATCGATGAGAACGTTCAATTTCATCGTGGGAAACATTCACATTTAGGTTTTCTGAACACAGCTCGACCACTTCAGCCTCGGACTGAGCCCACGATTCTCCAGCAACGTCAGTGATTCCATGGAAAATTAAGTTGGAACGGCGCATTCTATTTTCCATGTCATCAATTTGGTTCTCAAGCTTCGTGATATGTCTGGACATATTGTCGGATGTCAACTAAATGTTGCTAATATCAGTTCGCATGACTTTCAGGGATGTTAATTCAGTCCCAATTGTTTCAACTTTGGTAGAGAGGTTCATTATCGCTTGATCTGCGGCGTGCAGTTTTTCTTTCATGTCCTTTATGTCGTTCAACAGAATGATTTGCACGACCTCCAAGTGGGGAAGTATTGCGATTGCGTCGAGTAAACCAGACATTTGTTCTTCCGTAACCGTAGGGCCTGGGTTTAGTTCTACGTCCCCAGACTGAACAAGTAACAAGGATGATACATTGTAGCAATCACAGAACATGGATAGCAAGCATGGGGGCTCGGGAACATCACCAAACAGACATTGTCAGATTTCCTAGCAAGTAAAGAGTGAGGATTACAAACCTGAACATACAAAAGGAACGGACGATAAAGAGACCGCATCCTGGCGATGTCACCGAGCCCAATGAACCAGTCGCTGTCAGCGTCCGGCGTTTTATAGGGCGGCGCTATGTCGGATGACGTTGAACCGGCAGCGGCGTGCTGTGGTACCAATGCAGGAACGTTCGATAAGAATTCGGCAACACGTGGCTGGTCGGAACATGGTAGGCTGGGAGAAGGCCCTCGGTAGTGTGGAGCAGGCAGCGAAGATAGCAGCGGTAGCATCTGAACATACAAAAGGAACAGGCGATAAAGAGACCGCATCCTGGCGACTTCTACTCTTCAGACCGCTACACGTGCGGCGTTTCAGTTTATCTGGGGTGGTTCTGTAGAATGGGTATCAAGAGGTCGTATGTATCGGCCTCGCGTAGATGGCGGCCTATTGGTGCCCGATTTCAAAGTGAAGTGCCTTGCCTTAGGTCTGCGCGCGATCTTTCATGGTCTCCTAGAGCAGCGGCATCCTGCTCAGGGTCTACTAACTTTTCTATTAGGACCCGACATTCGTTTTTCTGAGCTGACACACACTCGCTCGCGCTCAGAGTGCGTGGCTCCCCACCTGAAGGCATACGTCGTGGCAATGCGCAGCCTGCGAGCTTCTTTCCCTGATGATGACATAACATCATGGCCTGTGCGGCGCCTTTGGCCTTTGGCCCATGGCGCTTCTTGCGCTTAATCGGCCAGCCCCGAACTCGACGCGTATTCAGCGCCACATAGCGTGGCGTACGACCACTGCTGGCTGGCTGGACGCCCGTCGGGCCAGTCTTCTGTGGCGCTTAGCGCATGACGTCTTGCAGCTGCGTGAGCGTTTTTCCCGTTTTGGTATAACGTCACCCGGCTGTCCCTTCTGCGAGTACAGGGAGTCAGCAGAACATGTTTTCAGTTTATGTTTGTTGCCGGGTGCCCTGTGGCATCGTGTAGCAGGCCTCTATAGCCTGACGGATGTTGAGTGGAGCACAGTTCGTGGCCTGTACTCCCTCCCTGTCTCGCAGCGAGATAGGCGGTATTTTGTGCTCTTGGTAGTCGAAATCAATTGCCAAGTGTGGATTTCAAGCTGTCGACGAGTGCACGCTCAGCAGTGCCGCAGTGTGCAGGAGGTGATACGGCTAATTAATGCCGGTATTCGCAGAGTTCTTTGCAGGGAGCGTGCGGTGCTTGGAGCAGTTAAGTTTCACCGTCGCTAGATGACCTCTGATATCCTCTTCAGGGTGGCCAATAGCAAGTTCCATGTTAACCTATGAGGTGTCCACATCCTCATGTTGTTCTCACACTTGCAGCTTTCCAGTGTCATGGACTGTAGCATGGCGAAACGGACACGTATAGCAATCTCTAAACAGCCCTAGTCGCTGGGCGAGAGTTGGTATTCAGAATGTTGTTCGAGTCTCTTTGAGATTCTACAGGAAGCCTGCCCCTCTGGCCGGCCTTCCATTTGATGCCGATACGCTCTCTCTCGTTTCAGTGCTATGCTATTCAGGACGTACTCAGGACGATTACCTTTTTGAAGTTACGTGCCTGGGACCAGTTCGCTGCTTCGCAGTCGGTCGAACTCTTGTTACGAGAAGCATGTCGCTCTCGAATTCTTCTTGGCCATTACTTTCGACGCCCTCGAAACACTGTCGGCGAGCTATGGGCGAGTGATGGGTCAGTATTGACGGAGCCTGACTCAGTGCGGTCACTTTTTCCTGACTACTGCTCCGCCCTGTACGAGTTGGTCGTTCCTCCTGATGCCGGACACCAGACTTTTTTGCCAAAGCCCAAAGACTTCGTTCTGAACACAGCCAGATTTACTCAGGATGAGTTCTCGACAGCTGTTAAGGCTTTGCGAGCTGGTAGGTCTCCCGGCTGCGATTGTCTCCCTGCTGAATTCTGTAAGTGTTTCTGGGGGGTACTTCGACGCCCCCTGACCGAGTTACTTAACAGCTGCTTGGCTGCTGGCCTCCTCTGCCCTTCCATGATGCAGAGTATAGTGCCTATGCTTTGCAAAGATCCCACACGGAGTCGCGACCCTAATGCCTATCGGCGGGTATCTCTTCTAAGTACAGATTACAAAATCATTTCTACCACAATTCTAAATCGAGTTTCTCCAGTTCTGGGTGCTGTCATCCCTGCTTCACAGGCCTGCGCCGTCCCTGGTCGGTCCCTTGTGCTTCACACTCAAGCTTTGCGAGACGCGATTTATTGGACTCATAGTCGCCACCAATCGGCAACGCTGGTTTCTTTTGACCGGAACAAAGCTTTTGACAGAGTGAACCACGAGTACATGGAAAGGGTGTTGGGAGCTGCCATGGTTTTGATCGTGCGGCGGTACTTTGGATAAGAGCTCTCTATGCTGAGGCGTTTGCCTACATTGGAGTCAATGGGGGAATGTCTGGTACCTCTTCCATCAAATCGGGGGTGCGACAGGGTTGTCCCTTATCTCCTGCTTTGTATGCCGTGGTCTTTCGCCCGCTCTTCGAAGCTCTCGCAACCTCGCTTTGTACTCGTGTGCTACAGCTGCCGGGTTCCGTTGCTATTCCATTGTTTGCATATGCAGATGACTTATCCTTAATCCTTAGCATTGAGGACGCGATAGGTCCAGTGATATCCATCCTGGATGCCTACGGTATAGCATCGAACGCGCGGATAAACAGGGATAAGAGTGCAGTGCTCTTTATCAGTTCTGTTCCCTCCTGTGCGTCTAGGTTCGGGATACCTGTTAAAACTGAATTACGCATGCTGGTCTACTATTTCAATAGTCGGGGAATCGCAGTATCATTGTGGATGCATGCGCATTCACCAGCGTAGCATTCCTGGTCTCCATGAATTGAAGGGTCTGGTCCTTCCACTTACTTGTAATGCCCGGCCAGCGGCGTCGTGATTCTTAAGCAAGTACTGGCACCATGGTACCATATCACTTCCTCCACAACAGATCTTTCTTACTGTGACCCGTGTTGCTTTTCAGTTCATATGGGGTAACAGTGTGGAATGGGTGTCACGCTCGCGTCTGTACCGTTTGCGGGAGGTTGGTGGCTTGCGAGTACCATATGTAAAAGTGAAGTGCCTTGCTTTAGGCATAAAGGCCATTTTTGATGCCCTGAGTGAGCCTAACTATCCTGCACACGACCTTTTGGACTGCCTTCTTGGCCCGGATTTTCGTTTCTTTTGTTCGTCTCAGCAGAATAGGCCGCGCTCAGAGTTTACAGCTCCTCACTTAAAAGAGTATGTGTCATCAATCCGTCGCCTCCGCGAGAGCCACGTGGACGCTGATCTTTCTACATGGTCAGTGAGGCGGTTCTATGTGTTCCTGCTAGGCTTACTACCGGCACCCACGGGTGCACCGGGGCTATCTGTTCCGCGTCAGATCGCGTGGCGCTACGCTACTGCAGTATGGTTGGACTCTCGTTGAGCAAGTTTGCAGTGGAGACTTTCGCACGATGTCCTGCCGCTCAGGGACCGTTTGCATCGTTATGGTCTGACCTCGCCTCGATGTCCTTTCTGTTCTAGCCATGAAGCTGCGCAGCACGCTTTTCATGAGTGTCTCGTTCCCGAGCTTTTGTGGCACAGAGTTGAGGAGCTGTATGGGGTTCCGCAGACTCGCTGGAGCACCATTCAAACGCTCCTTCAACCCCCCGTTCCAATCCGGGATAGACGACAGTTTATTCTCTTAGCCGTAGAGATAAACTACCAAGTGTGGATTGCGCCCCAGGCGAAAATTTGAGCTGGGACGTCAACTGGTACCAGCTCGTTCCCAGTTCGCACCAACTGGTGGTCAACTGGAACCAACTGGTGCAAAACTGGTGGCAACTAGAAAGTAAACTGGTACCAGCTCAAGCTGGGCTGGTGGCAACTGGGCACTTTGTGGCACCAGTTCGAGCTGGACTGGTAGCAACTGGGAAGTGAACAGGTACCGGTTCAAGCTGGGTTGGAGGTAACTGGAAAGTGAACTGGTACCAGTTCAAGCTGGTCTGGTGGCAAGTGGGCACTGTGTACAACCAGTTCAAGCTGGGCTGGTGGCAACTGGAAAGTGAACTGGTACCAGTTCAAGCTGGACTGGTAGCAACTGGAAGTGAGGTGGTGCCAGTTCGAACTGGACCAGTTTACATATTTGGGGGGAGTTTCGGTTTCAGTGCCAGGACAGGTTAATATGAAGATTGCAAGACGAAGTTATAAAACGATCAGAAAGTGACTTTATTAGTAGTAATAATCATATTTCAATTTTTGATAAAGTTCCTGTTCCTGTTATTTTGGAACTCTTATATTTGTATTTTGTGCGTTCCTGCTCCCGCGATGAATGATGCGTTTACTGTGCAACGGTCGCTTGCTTAGCAGCGTGCTTGTACAGCAATTTTTGCCCGTTATGTTCTTAGCGTGATGTGGGACATAGGCGTTGATTTTGTAATCGAAAGGAGTTGTCTGCAAGTTACGACAGTGCGACAGTACAATGAGCACCAGCGGTCGGGCGGGTGGGAGTTATACGATTACAGCTTGACTACAACTGTGGAGACCGCTTTATCGTGAGTACTGTGCTTGATTGCTTTTCCCTTGTACACCATTTAGAAATATTACTTCCACTAGAACCTCTTCTCTCTGTTTCACGTCACACTCGTGGCATCTGCAAGTGCATGCCGTTTTACGAGTAACATCCGGTTTATGTTAATGTTACCAGCAACTTTTCTCATTCATGTTTTTGTTTTTGCTTTTTTTTTCGTTCATTCTCGTGTTTCAGACCCTTCACACCACGGATGTTGTCGAACTAGCGTAGCGCGCCAGAGTAGTACTCATTGCCCCCCAAAGCCGGCCAATCTCTTAGTTGAAAGGTCCAATTACTGCACAACAGAAATGTTGAGAGATTCGCGTACTTTCCGGGGCACCAGCTCCGGTGGCGCAGCGGTAACGCGTGCGCTTGGAGACTGGGAGGTCCGCGGTTCGAATCCGCGGGCCGGCTGTGCCGTCTGGGGTTTTTCCTGGGTTTCCCTCAGATGTGTAATAGGCGTATGCCGGCACAGTTCCCCTGAAGTCGGCCCATGGACGCAGCTATCCTCCCCACGAGCGGATTCCGCTCGGTCTTCCACTTCACCCTTTCCTCCTGTCCACCATCTTTCCCTTCCCGAGAAACATGCCGCCTAATCAGGCAGGCAGACCTCTCGGGTTCCTCCCAACGACACTCCTCCTCCTCCTCCTTTCCGGGGCCACGACTGCTCAAATTGAGTGACTGTCCAGGCACACACTACAATTACATGTTGCAATTGAATGCATATTCACTTGTGCCTTTTCAACTTTCCAGAAACCTTAAGCTGCTGGGGCTCAAAAGAAAATATCGATCCATCGTGTGCTATTAAGAACATCTCAAATACTTTGTTGAATGATTCAAGCTGTCCACAAGGCAGTCAAGCAAGGGAGCAATCAACCATGAAGTATTATCTACTCCATGTAACTCTGTAGTTCATCTACTGCTATAATTTAATTACGTTATAGTTACGCTACATGTACATTAGAATATGTGTATTTTTGACTACAAATAAAACGTAATTTTGCATGGCAGTTCTTTGGATCTGCCGTTGCTGGGAACAGCGATCCTGCAAAGGGGCACCGGTTACATGCAAGCTAACCTCTGTCCAAACAGGCCGCTCTAAGTGAAGCCACTTCAACAGGTCCCAGGTCCAACAATGAGGTTTGCAACCAGTTCCAGTCGAGACTGCGACCGGTTAGAAACCAGTTGGGCCAACTGGTAGCAGGTAATCCAACTGGTCCCTGTTCGATGAACTGGTACCAGTTCCAGTTGCAGCTGGACCAGTTCAACTGGGACTGGGTGAGCTGTGTTATCGAACAGGGGCCAGTTCGATGAACTGGTACCAGTTGGCCCAAGTGGTTTCTAACGGGTCCCAACTGAGACTGGGACCGGTTAGACACCACTGCAGTTGCAACTGGGACTAGGTGAACTGTGTTATCGAACAGGGACCAGTTGTCCCTGCTGGTACCAGTTGATCTGGGACCAGTTGAACTGGTCCCTGTTCGATAACACAGTTCAACTGGTACCAGTTCAAAAAAGTTTCGCCTGGGGCACTGCATAGCAGTACACGGCGGTCGTGCTCGGGGGCCGTCACACGTTCTAAGCCTCGTTCGAGCGGGTGTTCGCAGAGTTTTACAGAGGAAGAGTGCAGTTTTTGGTGCTATGGAGTTCGGAAGATGCTGGCTAACTTCGTCTGTGCTATTCGAAGAAACTCATGGAAGGTACATTGTTCACTACTAAGCATTACTTTCCTTCCTGCCGTTATCCCGTACGCAACTCTCCGCAGTCTTGGTCTGTTGCATGGCGACGACGAGCACGAACAGCAATCCTTGACGTGACGTGATTTCACAAGCAGGAGTTTGCATTGCACTAGTTCTAGTTTTAGTCCTAGCTTGTTGAGATAGTTATATGGGAGCCAGGGTTTGTGACTGGTCTTCGGCCTCGATGCCAATACACGCAGTCATATTAATAATTAGCCTACCTATTAGATTTCAATAAACAAAACACACTCTGCCTCCCACCAAGTCTGCTTACGTTGTGCAGGGAAGCAAGGGTGAGCCTGGTCTTCCTCTTAGGACGAAATGACCTCGGCAAACCGTAAGCGGAGTTAATAGCATACGAAAACTTTTTCATTTGTTTTTGTAATGTAATAATCTGTAACTAAAGCATGTGTAAGCACATTTTTGTTAACATCGATGCCGATGTAAATATCTAGCTGAACGAGCTACAGAAGTGTGGATGATACCCCATTCTCTTACGGCATCCGGAACTCGCATGTTTTGCTGTCGGCTCCCAGTCACATTAAACAAATGTCACAACAGGAGTCGTGTTGAAAACCTAGAAGTTATAAGTGACACTGAGAGCGCGGTACGGTATATACAAAATGTGATTACCTTCGCAATTGGTGTTATTCAGCTTGTTTGTGTATACTGTTCCCGATGTTTTCATTTTACAAAGATTGTTTGTATCTCTTGAGTTGTTAGTACACATATAAATTTCGTCTCGGCATTGCGTGTCCAACGAATGCTTGATCCCGGAATGTACATTATGGTCCCCGGATCTCTTCAAGCTGCAGGTTGGCAGCTTTCTGTCCGGGGTCATCTCATTGTTGTAGATAGAACTAATGAATGAATGAATATGATGGGCGGCCTACCCGGGAAATGGCATACATTGCCGATCTCTACCGGCTATTCGCCCCCCATTCCTCCCGTATCTGATAACCGGAACTTGAAAATAAAACGGGCCCTTTTTGGATAATACGTAACTCGCTAAAGTGTGGAGGACTGCTCGAAAACGAGGCTGACTAAACCATAGCGGTACCTTAAGATGGTACACACTGTTTTCTTTTTGTGTCTGTGCGTGTGTGTCCCTTGTGTTTTCATATGTGTGCACATATGCGGCCAAGAGGTACTTACGAGAGCGCTGGGCCATTTATTTCCTCCCATGCCAGCTGGGATCATTTCTACCGGGACCGTTCTTTTTGAGACCATTTCCTCCGCTTGGTCACGTCAACTGTGGTCTGAAGCAGGGGCTATTCTATGCGCACGCTTCATAGAAGGGCCCATAATTGCCGCTGTATATACCTCCGCATAACAACCCTATATGAAGGATGCAAAACTTATTCGCGTCCGGGGGCCGCATTGAGCCATGAAGGGACTACAGGAATCGCTGTCACTTCTTTGGTGTATCCTGTTTCTGATTTAGATGACAGACAACACAGAATGTAAAACGATATAAAACGTATACCATTGGGTTCCTTAGCGTTGCTTACTCAGAGGATGGGAAAATCCTCTTTATTTCCTGTGTGCCTACATCGTGTGAAAGTGATTGAAGTGAATTGATTGCTGTGAACAACTGCAAAGTTGTGATGTTCATTTGTTATAGTTGTGAGCAGAGAAAACGACTGCTCGCTGACGCATGTTGACAGAGTCGTCTCGAGAAATAAAGAATCGAATTATTATCATCAGACGTATGTTGTATAGAAAATGGACCGCTACACAATCGTATCTTGAGAAACTTTTGTCCAACTTAAGAACAAAACGAAGTCGCACCAACTTCAGCCAACTTGTTCTTATTGGTGGGTCGCACTGCAGGTCAATCAGTTCCATTTCTTAGTCAGGTCATCAGGAACGTATTACCAACTGCGGAAAACGACGAGCGAAAAAGCTCCCTTTCAAGCATCTGCACTATGAGGATCTTCGCTCGAATTTCCTTGTGAGATCACCAAGCACGCGACTGAATTAGACTGATGCTTTTGACATTGAAGGCACGATATTACAAATCGGCTATGTAGGATTGGGACGGAACTTTTGGTACGAATGTACTAACGGCAATTAGGGCCACCTAGTGTCAATAGGGCCACCTGTCTACGAACTATGCAGCCAAGAGTTATTCGAGTGACACCGGGTATGTTCAAGCTGACAGCGGCATTTCGGAAGTCTCTTTCTCCCGATATCGGCAACCAGAATACAACAATGTATTTGAAACGTTGGCAATGCAAAGTTGTACATATGTATTTTTTCGGGTAATAGCTGCGTTTCAGAAAAACGAAATGTAACAAGAATATACTAAATTCCTGCAAAGTCTGCTCCCGATATGCCGTGCTTCCGTTGAATATGCCAATAGGTGGAGTTGACAACGGCAAGCTTCTCTCCGTCGTTTTCGTTCCCATAAGTTGTCAATCACACGAAAGTTAT
This sequence comes from Ornithodoros turicata, assembly GCF_037126465.1. Classification (NCBI taxonomy): domain Eukaryota; kingdom Metazoa; phylum Arthropoda; class Arachnida; order Ixodida; family Argasidae; genus Ornithodoros; species Ornithodoros turicata. Next base: position 49,070 of record NW_026999338.1, on the reverse strand, counting down.
TATCTGCGTCCTTTCATTGAACTTGTGAGTACAATTTACATCTTCACGCAGCCAATTTTCATCCCGACACATTTCAGCAAACATCTTCACCCCTCTAAAAGCCTCGGACTCGGCATTTTGTCAGAGTGTGTTGTTTTTAAGGCATCAGCTACCCTGGTGTCTGATCTTTATTGTATCTTTCCAAGAAAATTTCTTAGGAAAAATCATTCTCTTCGAAAAATATGGTGACACTCGCAAGGTTTAAAATATGCGCTTGATTATACCAATTTACTGCCATTGGTAATTTATGTTGTTGGTATATCATCTCCCCAACAGTTTGATTAACATCTTTGGGGATATGTCTATTATATAAAAAATAGGTTTGGGCCAAAGGGATCCCGTCTGGCTCGATACAATGTTTCACGGAATGATGCTACCAGAACCAGTTAACTCAAGGGTCGTCGTAATCGCATACCGCGAGGGGAGCGGCAGTGACGAACATTTTTATGCTATGCGCTACACCAGCAAAGTTGGATAACTGGCACTGATGGTATGTAGCAGTCATCAGAGTCGAGTTTCACGTTTGCGGTGATGGCCGCGGTAACACTTCACTTTGGCACGCGCAGTTGGCAATACAATATGAACCGTGATGTGGGTAAGCTTACGCTTGTCCCATCCTACAGTTGGCAGTACAATACAATACGACTCGATAGGCTTTCACTTGTCCCATCCTACAGTTGTCAATACGACTCGATAGGTCGTGTTCTCGTTATTTTAGAGAGATACGGTCGAGTATCGAATGCATGAATCAACAGAGAAAAAAGCGCTGCGCTGTTCATTAATGTCACTCCCTACTGTCCGTCTCCATTCGGGATACCTGTTAGGAATGAGGTGCGGATTATCGGTATTCACTAGAACAGGACTGGGGTCTCTTTTCTATTTTGCTTGCGTGTTCACGAGCGCAGCGTCTCGGTTCTCACTGATTTAAGGGGCCTAGTGCTCCCTATCACCTGTAGAGCTCGCCTGGCTGCATCGTGGTTCCTGAGCAAATACTGGTATCAGGGGACAGTTTGCCTTCCTTCTCGTCAGGTTTTTCCTTGCAGCAACTCGTACGGCCTTTCGGTTCACCCGGGGCAACGTAGCTGAGTGGGTATCCCGTGCACGTATGTACCAGCCGAGAGAGGTTGGCAGTTTGCGGGTTCTGCACGTAAAAATCAAGTGTCGTGCGCTCGGAATAAAGGCATTTTTCGACGGCCTTAGGGACCCTCGCCACCCCGCCCACGATCTCCTGCAATACTGCTTAGGTCCAGACGTACGTCTGTTTCGCCCGCTTGTGCAGAATAGACCGCGCTCTGAGTTTGTGGACTCGCACATGAGATAGTACGTTTTGAACGTCCGTCGCCTACGCGCATCATTCCCGTCGGAGGATTTCTTTGTCTGGTGCGTCAAGCAGTTTTATGCCGCTCTGCTGGAGCTCCTTCCGACGGCCAGCTCGGCTGTGCCTCGCCGGATTGCGTGGCTTCATATTACGGAGGCTGGTTGGATGCGCGCCCTGCAAGGTTGCAGTGGCGTCTTGCGCACGACGTTTTACCTCTCAGGGACAGGATGTCCCGCTTCGTTTTGACCATGCCTTTTTGCCCTTTGTGTCCTACCTTTGAAAGTACGCAGCACGCTTTCCGCAACTGTCTACTCCCGGATTTTCTGTGGCACCAGGCCGAGGTGCTTTACGGCATTCCGTTCATTCGGAGGGGCACGGTCTAGTTACTTAGCTCGCTCCCAGTTCTGGTCGGCGATAGACGCCAGTTTATCCTCCTGGTGGTAGAAATAAACAATCAGGTCCGGATAGCGCGCTAGCTGTGCACGGTCAGAGCGGGCATCCGTAGAGTGCTTTACTGGGAGAGAGCAGTCCTTGGGGCCGTCCAGTTTGGAAGGTGGTGGCAAACATCAGCGACCCTCTTGGAAGAAAGCAATGGTAGGTATGTCATCCGCTTCTAATATCCATCGTGCTGCTGTCCCCGTATCTAGCACGTACATAAAACCCAGACCTACCGTGAGCTCGCCTTCGGGTCTTGGCGTTGCGATGGTTGTAGACTAGTGCGTTTGTTGCGTTAGAGGGAGTCAGCCAAGTAGATATGGCTGGTCTTCCATCATGATGCCAATACATATATAGGACCGTTGTTATCCACCCTTTCAGTATCGTGCGCTTCTAGTGCTCCTGTTTGTGTAAAGGAGCCTACCTCCATAGGTAGCTCTCCCATCCTACAGTTGGCAGTACGACTGCTTGGTGACACATGTCGGTGGATCATCGCTTCAGCTCCACGTACGCGGTGGAGGGAGGCAAAGGGGAGCCGGTCCTTGTCATATTCGTGATGACAATGATTGAATTTTATTGGCGCAAAAGCAACAAACGCCATACAGCGCCAAGACTGTGGTAATGAATGTAACAAGGTTAAAACAAACCGAGTAGTTTAAACATAAAGCATGTAAAAGGGTGGCATAAAGCATGACCGTAGAAATTATGATGCAGACAATCACGGCGCATTTACAAGCCCAATATCCCAAAAAAGCTTCTTCAGGAGGTTCATGCCCCAGCAACAGGGTCGGATGTAGTGGTGTGTGATCTCGATAAAATTCATGATAATGACGACGACGATGATGTTCGTGTGGTGGACAGATGATCAGGATATGTAGCACAGAGCGTTGCACTCCACAGCGCAAACACTGGGGTGCATCCTCCTTGCGCAGCAGAAAACCACGTGTCAAGTGTGTGTGCCCTATCCTGAGCCGGCTCAAAATGACTTCAAACGAACGATTTTCGAAACAGAAACTGGAACTGCCTATGCTACCCTTAATGCGACGTAATTTGTTCATTTTCAGAGAATCCCAGTCTCGCTGCCACGCTTCAAGGATTTTCTTCTTCCTGATAAGGAACCTCGAATGGGGTTGTGCCATTAGAAAGAGCAGCAGCTGCTGGTGCAGTATCCGCGAGTTCGTCGCGTCTCCGAAGACGTGCAGTGAACGAAATAAAGAAATCAAATCGTGTTCCTTCAGTAATATTTTGCGGACGATCTACCGAACGGCTACGGCCCTGAAAACGCCTACGATATCAGGTGACCGAAATGAACACATGTTCTCATTGGGACAGCTTCGTAGCTTTTATCATTAAAAAGTTGATTAACGATTTTTAGGTAATTAGTTACTCGACGGTTGAGAAACAGATGGCCAAGAACGTCTGTCGGATCAGAGTTGATGGAAGTGAAAACAGAATGTCTATAGCCCTTATAGGAAGGAAGTTGCCTCAGGACAGAAGCCGCCGATATTTCGAACAGAGACTGTTCTTCTTCTGGGCACCGTCCTCATCATTGGCATGGTATTTAAAGGGTTAGGTGTGACGTGTTTAGCCCTTATAGTTTTTTAATGAAAAATTTGTATCGAAAAAAAGACACCCTGTATATGTTTTAAAGGGACCAAAAAGTGAAAAATAACCCCCATATTTTTGCTCACTGTCGTGCACAACATCGTTGTTTGATAAGACACAGAAAGCATTACTTGTCAATTCGTCATATTTTTTACGTATAAATATTTTGAAGATTGCCGTAACATGGACGGTGCTGCCAGCGAACGGCGAAAAAGAGCAACTTGGGTTTAGGGTCCAGGCCTCCCAGGGATTGGTCAATGGTTACCACGTGAGAGTTAATTTTGTAGAGAAGAAAGGTGACGCACATTATCTTACAGCTAAACGCCATTTTAAAAATGACGCGGACTTCCATAGCTTTTACGTTAATAAAGCATTCAGCTACTTCGCCGCTACGAGCTACGATCCGCCGCGCCATCTGCAAGGCCATCTGTGTTATCGCGTTTAATGTTTACGTCGTGGGTGGTCATGTTGATTGCGCGGAGCAGAAAGTATAAGTGAATGACATGTTCGTGGCTGTTGTGTCAATTATTCGAGAGACCTACATATGCCTGGTGTAGTTTTGGTTTTGGGGGATGCAAAAATCATGTTCGTTCACCATCGGCGGCTGGTGTTTTATTCATTGTGTTTATGCATAACGCTCATCTTCATTGTATGTTGGTTAAGCAGTTCTGATGGCGGTTGTGTGATCCGCTTCTCCCAAAATCTGATTGCCACTTGGAAACTATTTCATATACGTTTGTGTGCCGTGTGTTACGAAGACTACGTGATTAGACATGTAGACTTGGCCTGCACGTCATGCTCGTAAAATCTTTCGTTTGCATTGTGGCATCTGATAATAGATTCGCTTTTCGCGAAGGCTTGGTATTATCTCCCAGGCACTGAACCCGAATGCGATTGTAAAAGTCGATGACACTGTGTCGCGAACGCTTTGAGTTATCCCGCCGCAATCAGTTATCTTGCCTTATTTCCCGTTTTGCCATATCTCGGACGGCTCATTTTTCCTATCCATTCATACAAACGGACAACTGTGTTGACAAAAATATTTATTTATTTGTTCCGCACTCCAATCGGGTTGCTTGTCAAAGACACCTTTTCTTCTTCTTTTGGGCTTCTTGTCTGGGCTAGTGCAACTGATTGAGAAATATACATGCACTGTGGAAATTAATTCATGAAATATGATAAGTTTTCACATTAGATCTTTAGAAAAAATCTTCCCGGAAACAACACCGCAAGCGATGCTGCTCACATTAGATTAGTGATCCTTTTTTGTAATCATAGACTGATGTATCATGTCTCTAAATTTCAATGACCGATCCTTCTCCGGCAATTCTATCCTTCGGGTGTTGAACTTGTGCAGAGCGTAGTCGAGTAAAACCTATTTGGTGGTCTCATTCCATATGAGAATTCTTACGCAAAATGTGGAATATTCGTTTCCTTAGCGATCACTGTTCTCAGTCTAGCCATGCTAAATGCAAGGTGTTTTTCAATGTGATGCGTAGAATTCATTATAATGATGACAAAGATTACATTTATTGTTTCAGTTATACACTTGTTTATTTTGATAAATTACAGTTCTATTTCAAACTCTGAAGTTTTCGTTTGTTGTCTTCATTGATGAATTCCGAAGACATTAAATAGTTTATTCTGATTATTGGGCGCTTGAATCCAGCGTTGATTAACGCAGGCGCTACGTTGTCGCCGTGTTTCTATTGCTTCAACAACTTGCACTTTGTCGCGATGAACTTGCACAATCTCTTATTGATGTTTCCTTTTTTTGTATGAAATCTCTTGAATGGCGTACAAGAGAGTATTAGATGAAAATCGTCCGGTGGTCCATCACAATTGATATGTTTGTTGAGTTTCAACGGGTGATAATACATGAGACCTTGCACGACAATATTGAACTTCTGCTCATTCGACATCACTGACTGGTAGAAGAAAATAAATGCGTTGCCGTGGTAGTGGAACATATCATGTGATAAGGTTTTATGTACTTCCCATCTCAGATATGTGTAATTTCAACAAATCCGTAATGAATCGTGCGATGTAGACCGCTTGTATATGATAATTTGATCCGACTGCTTTCTTGATGAACGCAATGCCCATTGCAATGATTACAATTACATCTGGTCTAGTGTATTTCAATTCTTCGTTAGCAAACCTCAATAACTCCGCCATCAATCCCAGTGGCCCTTCCGACGTTGATGTGCAGATATTTTTATAAGTATTCTAGATTCGGCATATAAATTCTTGCACCTTCAGTTCTGTAGTTTGTACCATATCTCCGAATATGGACCATGTCTAGGACGTATTGAAATGCAGCGATCATGGAATCGTTTCGCTATTCCTCCTTTTCGAAGCAGTTTTTCATCACATCTTCCCATGACTTATGGTATCGAGTACAAAATCTGTCCATCTTTTCAATGTAGAGCAATTGTCTCTTCTGTTTTCAAGTGCACGTCTACACTTAATTAAAAGCATATCTATGTTTATTTTGATGATTAAAATTTTATTATCTGGTTTAGAATGCTATAATCTCCACCTGTCGTGAGAATTATTGTTTCGACTTTGTTTCAAGTATTTACTCGACTTGTATTCTATGAGTGGTGAACTTACTGCCTGAAATAATTATTGTCTTGTATTTGTTTCAATTGTTCACTCGATTGACTTAAGTACCTCAATGATGTGAATGCCTCATAACTCTGAGTTGCATTTCACATTTGATATTTCTGTGTGGTTCATTAGAACTTTCTGTTGCAAGATATTACAAAAATTGATGTAATTAAATTGTTTCTCGTTTTTGATTGAGTATCGTTGCTACCAATTAATAATTTGGTCTTTCTCTACATGTTCAATAACAATATTGCATCTCTACAAACTTAGTCGACTTGTCAACCACTTTGACGAAAGATTTCCGTTTCAAGGAAAGGATGCGAAAAGATAGTGATCCCCGCGAATGATATCTACATCTATTTGCGCTGCACAATAAAATATATCGCCTCTGAACTCTCTTATCTGACCTCTAGAGCACCCCGTTTGCTGGACGAGGTAATATAGCCCCTAACCCTTTGAGTGATAAAGCATGCGCGGTGCCATGGTCACATAGATAGAGACATAAAGTCTCCCGGCTTTGAGGAAAAGAGTGAAAACAGTGCATATTTTCTATGTCTTGGATACCTCCATCAAGGTTCGTAGTGTTTGTTAGAATGAAAATTGTATATTGGTCGATTTTATGATAGTTCAATGATAGATTATTTTCCTCTGTTGTTGTTTACGTGTCGCCGCGTGTTCCTCTGTTCTTCAGCGTTATGTCTGTGCCATATTGTAATATTTCGCCTTTTGATAGATTGATTAGCTATTATTTCTCTATGTGTTGGATGGTGCGCAGGTTTGGCTCTGTATTAATTGTAGCTGTTGATTGTGTTGTTTCTCGTTATTTCCTTACGTCTATGATGTTCACTTAATAAGAAATTAAAAGTTGAGTAATGTTGGAATATGAAATTGAGATTCCCTATTGCGCTCGAAATGCTATGACAGATATTCACGCTATACGAACCGTGCAACACCTAAAGGGGGCGCGCTGCTCCGTCGCGACAGCGCCGCCAGTGGCGGTCTTGGACGTATCCGACGTGATACCACGCCACCCGTTCTATGCATTCTCAAGTGGAGCCGTAGCTTGGCGACCGCCGTAATTAGAAGGGCTAATTTTCGAAGTGCAAATAATGTGGAACCTTTCTGGGGCGCGAACGAAGTGAATGGAGACAAACTGCACAGAAGCAACCACCGTATTTATAATGCATCTAACAGTACGGAAGGAGAACAGCCATTCGCGTCTGTCCGGTCAAAACACCTGTAAGTGATACGTCGAGATGATGGTTATTTGACTCCTCACAAAATCCTGGCTTGCTAGCGAAGGCTATATACGTGTATTCCTCTGACTCCAGCCATTTGTAATATCATGTTTTTGACTGAGTCTTGTTCTTGTATTCCTTTCGTCTTTGCACACACATAGCTTCGTCACTGAAATTTACATCGTGCGTCCGTTTTATCCATACAAATAAACACGTGGGGTCACAACTTATTACCTGAACTTGTACTGCAGATTTTCCAGTATCTTCAGATACAATAACGCTAAAGAGATCCTCAAAGAAGAAAGTATATGAGTTTTTACCTCGGCTGCTGCCGTAGGCTTGCGGGACGACAGCTGTGAAATGGTCGGTGAGTAAATACTAAACCTTTTGGACAACGTAGAACTTCTGTTCTCACTGTGAGACTCGTCATACCAGGAGCAATATCGGCTCTGGGCACTGGCGATGAAACACTTCAATCATTATCTCGAAATAGGTTGCCGTTTGGTCGGTCGGTGCATTTGACGGTGATATCCAGCGGCGTTTCACCGTCACGAAAGTGGCAACTGTAAATCATTGATCATTTTGCAGGTCCTCATTCAGTTTCATTGAAACTAGAACAAAAGAAATAGAATATATTCGCTCATGTTGTGCACACCTCATGCAATGGCCTCATACAATCTGACGCGCGTCACAAACGCGATTGGCTGCGAGTCCTCGGTGGTATTGGAAGCGTAGAAATCTCGAGAAATTAAGCATCTGGTCCCTAATGAAGAGTTCTTTTAGGTGCTGGCACAGTTAGCGATGCTGTGGCAAAAAAAGATGCCCGCACTTCACATGTAAACAAAGCTGGCTACCCGGCGGCTATCACGCAAGGTACTTTCTCCGGAGGCCGCATCGCGGCGCCACCAGTTTGTCGCACAGTCCCTATTTCAATGATGGTTCTCACGTATAGAAATATTAGACTTTTTATAATACAACTTGTAATTTGATTGTCATCATATTGATTAAGAATATCTTCTTTGTAGTGGTATAGATTTTATTTCCTCTTGTGTTCTTGTCGTTCGTGTTCCGCGGTCTTCCATACATCTATCGGCACCAGTCTTCAACAAATCAGGGCAGATATCATTAGATCTGGTTGTTGGCTAGGAGCGTGCTTAGGTGAAATTCATTTTTAACATGTCTATTTTCTGATGAGTTTGATTTTTTCTTCTGATTTTCTGAATGATAGATTACTCTGTTGTTTTGATTAGGAATGTCTTTGTAGTGGTATAGATTTTATTTCCTCTTGTGTTCGTGTCATTCTTTTTCGTTCGTGTTCCGTAGTCTTCCATACCTCTATTGGCACCCGTCTTCAACAAATCAGGGCAGATATCATTAGTTCTGTTTGTTGGCTAGGCAGTGCTATGTGGTGAAGCTCATTTTTAACATATCTATTTTCTGATGAGTTTGATTTTTCTTCTGATTTTCTGAATGATAGATTACTCTGTTGTTTTGATTAGGAATATCTTCTTTGTAGTGGTATAGATTTTATTTCCTCTTGTGTTCGTGTCATTCTTTGTCGTTCGTGTTCCGTGGTCTTCCATACATCTATTGGCACCCGTCTTCAACAAATCAGGGCAGATAGCATTAGTTCTATTTGTTGGCTAGGAGCATGCTATGTGGTGAAGTTCATTTTTAACATGTCTATTTTCTGGTAAGTTTGATTTTTCTTCTGATTTTCTGAATGATAGATTACTATGTTGTTTTGATTAGGAATATCTTTTTTGTAGTGGTATAGATTTTATTTCCTCTTGTGTTCGGTGTCCCATAGTCTTCCAGGGTCTCTGCTGTTCACAGTTAATTACATACAACTATCAGAACTTCCCGCTATTGCACTGATGGTTCTCACGTATAGGAATATTAGACTTTTTATAACACAACTTATAATTTTTTAAATAATCATATTAATTAAGAATATATTCTTTGATTAAATGTGTTGATCGTTTCTCGTTTTGATATGGTGTAGCTATTATTTCCGTACATGTTGGATGATTGGTTCTATATTAATTATATATGTTGATTCGAATTATTTCCTTATGTCTGCGCTATTCACTTCATAAGAAACTGATTAATTAAATTTGTGTCATGTTGGAATATTAAACTTAGCTTCGATATTGTGCTCGAAATTACTTACATCTATCAGGTTCTCACATCTCAGACTTTTTATAATAAAACTTGTAACTTTGATTGTAATCGTATTGATTAAGAATATCTTCTTTGATTAAATGTGTTATCACTTCTGATTCATTGAAAACTTGTGTGATTACAGTTAATAAAAAATATTGTGTTTGATCTGTGATACCTATTCAATGCTATTGTATCATACCTTTTATAAATATATTCTTTGTTACATGTATTGTATTGTGTTCCTTCCGCTTCAGGTTTTTTTGGCTAGGTTTTTCTCCTCCACACAGAGTCACAGCATAATTCCTTGCACTATTGACTTTAATAAACATATTTTCACTTGTACTTTTGTGTACGGTTATCTTTTGCATGTCTCTGCATGTAAACCGCTAACCTGTTGTATCGGAAAAAAATATGTGAAGTCGGCCCACGTATGGCCAAAGAAGTCTGCCCAGGCTGAAAAAAATACGCTACGATGAACGCACGCGCAGCCCTCCCCCGCCGATAAGCGCGTGGACAACCCTCCGCACACCCGCCGCGCAGGGAGAAATACGCGCAGGGCTCAGGGCAGGGCCCAGGGGTCCAGGTTGCTGAGTGGACCCCCTCTCCCTCAGCATGACTAAGTACTACTTTTTACGCCTCTTTCGCGGAAGCGTACCTCGCTATTTCTCCACTCGCGGCGACTGCAAATCTGATTATACCTAGTTTGAACTTTTCAGAAAGGCGTCCTGTTTGAGATTTGAGGCTCCCCTTTTCCATCGCCTAGTTATACGTGTGGAGGAAAAAGGAGAGCCCCTGTTTGCCGAATGCTTGATGTCCATAGGATTCTGTCATTGAGCGTTCCTGAACAATACGACATAAGTGGTGTTCAGGGGTATCGTTCAAAAACTGGCATTGTGATAGGACAAGGCTTCTGTGATAGGATCATGGATGCATTCTCATGGTGGCTACCGCGCCCAAACAATGACTTCAACAGAACCCCCTTTTCTGTAGTTTGGTCGTCAATAAATATGGTGGGGGATATTGTTAATCCCAATCTCTGCGTGCCCATAAACTCGCCACCGTCAAAATCCTTTTCCCATCCAGCTGCATACTTTCGTACTTACAGTGGCTTCTGCGGTGGAATGCTAAATAACTTGGTTTGTCTCCTTATATTCTGCATGAACACCGTCTTGTCATACACGGACGCACCGGAGATGAGAATTCGAGCGGGATGCTCGAACTACATGTGCATCGTGGAATAACTTCAGGAGACAGTGTAGTGAGGAGTGACACAACTTTATTTTCATACAACGGGCTCATACCTCCAAGCGAGATTGATGATCGCCTCCTTATTTCTTCATGACATGTTTCCTGAAGCTTATGCAGTGACTGCTCCCTGTAAGCCGGTAGGTACTGGTCCAAGAGTTCATGTATTCCCAAGAACACAATGTCATCCCAAGGATATCCTAAGAACATCATGCACGAACAGGGATGACATCCCGAGGAGGGTCAAATCTGATCCTCAAATCATCCTCACCGTGTCGATGTGGCACTATTTATGGCGTACTAAGAACGTCCTCAGACCTTCCTTGAGGACAATTTCAGGAGGGAGTGATGACACTTCAGAGACGAGTCCTAGTTTCACTTTATAGCGTCTTATTTTTTCTTCCAAGTGCTTTTACTGATTGCATACATCTTGGTAAACTGCCGCAATAAAGTCTGGCTGCTCTTTTCTAGTGCAATCCACAACAGACAATAAGCAGAACGGTTTAAAAAGAAAGCAGACAGGTATAAAAGACAAAGAAAAAAAAAACCTGCCAGAGGCGCAATGTCCGAGAAACTCATTCCGAAAGGCACTAGAATTACCTTCCGAAAGCGAAAACTGATACTATTTATTACTTATAACATAACCCTCCGTAGATTCGACAGACCCGCTCGCTACTGCAGAAAACGAAGGGTAAGTTGTCCACGTTTGTTTCGATTACGCAAACACTAAATACCCAAAGCGAGAAAATGATTGAACTACTAGCTCTGCATCACTGCAAAGGCAATGTTTCTGACTCATTTTGGTTTGAGACACCCAGGTATGTACTTTGAAAATTAAAAGGAGTGCTACAGAATAACGCGTTTCTGTCCTTTCCACGAGAAATGCTCCATGTATACGACAGACAGTCTTTTTTAAGACCGATAATTTTACGCTCAATCATGTCCAAGGATCAACCCCAAAACAAAGCAAATGTGTCTAGGTAGTCTGAACAGGTAATCTGAAAAAGTAATATTTCCCGTCCCGCTAGCTACCCATAGGGGTAGGCACAGGACGTACCTGAACGACTCTCCACGGACAGTACGCGAGTGTCATCCTCAGGACGTTATGGGGATACACCTCGAAAGACGAGGACACGATGACACTGTGAGGACATCCTAAGGACCGTGTGTGTGTGTTCTTGGGGATGATGTCCTGCAACTTGTTTGTGGTGTCATAGGAGTGCGGTACGTGGCAAAACATCACGACGAAGTTCTCGTGTTGATGTGGCACGTCGAGGAGGAACAACGTAGAGTTGTGCTATCGGGTGTCACTCTAATCACGTTACTTTGGACATTTAAGATAGAGCTGCAGAGGAGCTGCTGTTGAGCGCCCTATTTGATCGTGTGCGGTTTGGCAACGTCAAGCAATTGAACTAGAATTGGCTTCTATTGGATTAGAAAAACGTTTTTGTTGTGTGCGATATAGCGATGTGCTGGGGTAGAGCCGCATCTTTCCGCTGTGGAAGACTGTCCAAAAGCAGGGTTATACTACATGTGTCACAATTTGACATATCGAAAGGGAGTCACCTGTTTTGAACCTCTCTTTCTACACCACAGGTTGCACTCGTACTTATGTAGTTCCAACTTTCTGTGTAGGAATTTTATCGTTTGGTATATCAGATTTGATTGATCATTTTATATTTCATGATAATACTGAGCTCATGGAATGAGCTTATGTTGCACCACAGTTGGAGCTTGAGCGTACGCCACCTAGAAAATATATTGTAAGGAGCCTACTACAGGACTGATGAGCTACACTCCCTGATTGCATTGACATACCATATCTGGCTCCAGATATGGTGCAACTGGAGAGAAGAATACCATGCTACACCATGCTCATCGAGGAAGGTGTAAGCAGACGCCTTGCAGGAAATTATCGAACAATGGTAGACAAACCTATGACATCCGTAGCTGTTGCTCCTGAACAGTACACAACACCTTTATAATTTATCCTGCAAATTATAGGACTACCAAAGTTTCTCATGAAAATTCCTCTTTCCGAATTGCAATTTTATTTTGATAGCAGGTATACAGTTAGAGAATATAAGTTACATAACAATGAGAATATATGAATGAGAAGGGAAGAGATCTTGGTTAAAGCGTCATTCGAACAAGAATAGAATAGAATTGCAGGCGTTTTACGAGTCGGAATCTATTGAGCAAGAACTAAAGGCAGACACATAAAAGTAGTCTTAGAAAATCTAGTAACTCATAATCGGTAATTACCCGCAAGAAAAAACAAAAACATAACTAAACACATCACATTATTCTCTGTAACAAAGTAGCACTTGTAGTGCACTAGACATGTAGGTAGTCCACAGCGAAGTAATAAACAATGGCAATAGCAAATAATCAAAAGGTTAGTAGGTGCACCTCAGGCAGCAAGGAGATTAAGGATACGAAGTAGCATCACATATGTGGTCCTAGTAAAGTCGCAGTGGTTTATAATATACGCTCTTTGTGAAAGGAGGCCGGTTCAATCAGTAACAGTTTGGCTGAAAAAAGGCAGTGAGCTGATTCTCGAACCCTGGGAAAGAATGTGGACGAATGAGATATTGGCGGGCTACTTGATGGTATATTAATGAACAAGTGGTAACCTCAATGTTCGACGGCATTCACCAAGATTAGAAAGCTATAATTGCTGTTTGATCAATTAAATTGAGAAAAACCGTGTGAAGTCACTAATAAAGAACCTCGCGTCTCAGGTTTGCAAAACCGTAATGCAGTTCGCGAAGTTGATTTAAGCAGATGTACTGGATGCACTAAATAGGTACAAGCCAACTTGTTGAGCTGCTGAGGAGCGAGTTTGGGATTCCGCCCATTATAACCAAGTACGTAGCTACACTTGTCTACTACAAAATCAATAATGTTTGCTCCAAGTTAGATAATCTGAGTGAACGGCGCAGAGACATTTATGTGAATCTACCTTGGAAAGGGCGCTGTTATTGATTGAATATACAAAATCTGCGTGAAGACGTAGTCTGCGATAATGGAAAGGTATGACACAACACTTCTCAATGCGAAGTGACTTTTGTCGGGTGTCGCACAATGAGTGAACTAGTCCAAAATCATGTTGGAGTGCTACGTGGTTAGGATAACAATAGCCCGGTATAGAATACAGTCATCGGAGGAGAGGCACACTAGAAGGTAAATAAATTTTTTTCGTGTTTAAGCACGTAACTAGCTTTAAAGAAAAAGTGGACCTCGAGTTTTATTTCTGAACCGGCTGGTTCAATGTACGTGTGCTACATTGTAAAATTTATGGACAATCTCTACTCGTGGTGCCATAACAGATGATAACCGGCAACAGCGATTAGGATTCAACGAGTAACGGTGAAATGAGTTTTTGTTTTAATATTTGGAGTGTAACAACAACCCTGGCAATTGCCAGGGAAGTTGCTATATTCCAAATATGCAATGCAGGCATGTCAGCACTTAGCCTATTTGAGCCGGGTTACACATGGGCGATTCCACGCGAAATGATCGAGCGGACCTGCTCGGCCCTCACAAAACTATCGCGAATGTTTACGACAAAACGACACACCACGAAACATTTCTTCCCAAATCTCAATGTGGCGGGTGCTAGACACGAGCAAAGTTCGCAGCGCTGGCGAAAACCGTGCCTGGCGTGAACGGCAGGTGCGGCTCATAGAAAGCACCTAGAACTGTGCTGTTTTCTTTTGCGTATAGAGGAAACCATGCTTTACGCAGCGTTCAAGTCCCGGTTGTCGTGCTGTAATCGGTGCTGGTATACAAAGGCCGGAAGTTTCGCAATTATCCTCCTACTTCGTGATTCGTGAAATACGCAATGAACAGGTCGGAAGAGACGCCTGAAACCAACGCAGTTTTATAGAGCGAGCCTTCCTCTACAACATATTAAAAAATCTCGAGGGTGTTTTTTCGTATACAGGAGAAAATATTTTTTTTGTAGTAGAGGGTATTACGGCCACATTGACCCACGTTGCATGTTTCCGGTGGGGTGCTATATTTGTTTCTTGGGCTCCCGTTTTAATTACTCGTATTTCTGATTTTTTTCTGGTTGGTTTTCAATATGACAACCACCCGCACCAAAGGAACATGACTCGAGTTGAGCGTTGTGGAGTTCCAATTCACCAGTATGGATATTATAGGCGTGTAGATACATGTTCACTTGATGAAAGTTCCCTTTAACTGTCACATTTAAATGCTGAACAATTCAGCAAAAATATTAACCACAAAAAGTCTAACAAATTATAACGCTAGAGGAAAGGACGAACGTTCAAAAAAGTCATTTACATGGCAGTACTGGAAATGCCGGAATCTCGTGGTGGTGGTTCATCGTCCATGCTGTCCTATGTTCCAGTGAGGCTCACAGCTATATAAAGCCTTGCACCATTCGCGTATAGAAGCGTATACCCGCGGATATCCGCAAGAAACTTCTGGGTTCGGATGAAATATGGACGCTTGTTGTGATCTGCGGATCGGACGCGGATGGCGCCGGCTCAGGACCGGGTCAGACTCGGATAAACCGCGAGATTGCGCCATGATCTTGCTTCACACTAGGTACAGAACATACAGTACAAGGTGTACGAAAGCCGCTCGCGCATCTGAGAGAGATCTCTGGCGTCTCGAGTCGAGGTGCGCGTTCGGCGCCGATCTTGCGTTTCACTTGCAATAAACTCTACTTATCCCGTTTGGTGCAAAATGTGTTGCTGTGCTTCGTGGAAGCTAAATCTGTACTTGCTGTCGTGTATCCTATGGTAGCATCATGGACGCTCACGACCTGTCCTCGCTAGAAAAGCTATGCCGCTCCGGAGTTTTCATTTTCAGTTCTGTCAGAACGAAAGAGAGGAAGTTGCCCGTGTTGATGAAGTTTCGTGACAGCTTTTTCTGTTTTCTTTTTTTTTTTTTTGATGTTTTGTGCTGACGGGAACTAACGGTTATTTGCTGGACAATTGGCCTGATATATCGAGCATAGAAACTGAACTATTGCTGCGTGCCGTGGGAGAGACGGATTTTTCGGATAGGATACGGATGTCAAAAAGCTCATCCGCGCAGGGCTTTAGCTCACACGACAAAAAGTGTTACTTAGACCTGTCCATCACCGCTAATCCCCAATCTCCGTTGCTGGCACCACGCGCACTGAAAACAATGCCATAAACTTAACCACCCAGGATTGCAATACGCGTGTTATGCTACAGAAGCAAAGATTATGGTAACCTTGCAGAAATCTGTGCCACAGCATATTGCTTGCTCATCAAAACCCAACCAGACCAGAAAAAAATTAAAAATAAAACGAATTAATACAGGAGCCCAAGAAAAAAAATATAGCACCCCACTGGATACATGCAACGTGGGTCACTGTGGTCGTAATACCCTCTACTACAAAAAAAAAATATTTTCTCCTGTATACGAAAAAACACCCTCGAGAAGGCTCGCCCTATAACACTGCGTTGGTTTCAGGCGTCTCTTCCGACCTCTTCATTGCGTGTTTTACGCTCGATTGTAGCGAATTTTGGAAAAATCGCATACTTCCTCTTTTTTTTTCTGCAATGACTATGAAAGTTACGTGTCTAGCGATTTTTTCTGTTGAAGTATTCATTGGGGCCTTGGCAGGAAAAAATATTCATCAAAATTTAATGGTTTGATTTTCCACAAAAAAATCGCGAAGTAGGAGGAAAATTGCGAAACTTCCGGCCTTTGTATACCTGCACCGATTACAGCACGACAACCGGGATTGGAACGCTGTGTAGAGCATAGATTCCTCTATACGCATAGAAATATATACATAGAAAACCGCACAGTTCTAGGTGCTTTTTATTAGCCGAACCTGCCGTTCACGCAGGACACGGTTCTCGCCAGCGCTGCGAACTTTGCTCGTGTCTAGCACCCGCCACATTGAGATTTGGAAAGAAATGTTTCGTGGTGTGTCGTTCTGCACTATTAGGGACTGCTAAAAAAATTTCGTTAAAATCCGAGATCGTTTTGTGGGGGCCGAGCAGGTCCGCTGGATCATTTCGCATGGAATCGCCCACATACAACAATGAACCAATATTGACATCCGCGCTACCCAACATGTGCCCAACCCCCATATACCAGCTCTGCCTGGGTATTTCTTAATTCAATGCAACAGGTAGAGCAGTGCCAGGTAACGCCAAGCTGTCGATGTATGCCACTGGGTTTCTCAGCGAGGACCTGAAAGAAAAGCAAATACATTAAACTTCGGACAAACCGAGTGTGTCGCATATGTGCACTAAAACAATGGTTGACATAACTGTTTCAGAATCGAAAATATATTCACTAGTCATTGTTATTGCTGATAATAATCATCGATTCATCATATATTAATATATATATTATACATCAATCATACTATTTGAATGTATTATTATCGCAGTTGATGGCATATACAGGTGCAGTTATAAGAAGAGCTGTATATATATATATATACTCATGGAACGATGCGACAGCACAAGAGGGCACGAGTTTCACCGTGTTTGCGGCGCGGCAGCTCTGGGTAGCTGCGCATCGTTCGGAATTGGCAAACCAGGGGACGCTCTTTAATGGCTTTTTTCCTTCATTATATATATATATATATATTTGGGTCCGCCCTTCGAGATATATAGACGCTTATATATATATATATATATATATTTTTTTTTTTTTCAAATACAAATTTTCCTAAAGTAGTATCTCAATTTTCCTTCAAAAACTACACCGCATACAGGTACTCCCGGTGTGAGCCACGTCGATGTAATAGTCTTTTAATAGCCAGTGTCAAAATTGTATCAAGTTTCATGATTAATAAAAATGGGCCGGTGGTTTAGATCAGAAAGTTGTACAGTGGAGATCTGAGGTCTGAAGTCGAAGATGGCGTAGCGTGTAGCAGTGCGACAGCAGCAAAACGCAATATCATCGTGCGTCCAGTGGAGTTCCATTGCACATGGGGCCGTTTTTTGTTCTTTCTTTTGTCCCTCCCTCGGTGTGTCCCGCTCTCTCAGTCTTCTTCTTGGCTATCCCCCAGTTGATGGTGCATCCCCGCTTTTTGAAAGCTTGATAAAGTGTCCCAGTCGTGCTTCTTTCTATTACAGCGACAGCTGGTAAAACTCTTGTTCCGATCTTGGCTGAACAGACTTCGCTCATGCAGTAGCATGCTGTCTTTCCAACAGTATCACATGTATGCAGCAACCGCGCTTGCAAAATGAAAAACAACTGCCGGATGTAACTCCGCTCCCGGTGCTGCATCGCTGCCGCGCAAAAACACAAGATGCGTTCCGCAAGAATGCGCCACCGTGGATTTTTTTGTTACAACAGACCTGCGATAAACGAATTTCCTGTCTTCGTTGTTGAAGGAACATTCTTCATATTGTTGCGGAGCCGAAGACGATGACGGCTGCGCAAACGGGCACGTGACCCGAGACAGGAAACTGTGGTCACGGGACTACGAACAGTGGAGCTGTGGAACTAGGGCTGCAAGGACTATACTGTACTCGGACCTATTGTAACCTGTAACATTTGGTGTAAGAAGTCTGATACTTCGGGACACCCCAAGTATGCCACCTCGCCGACGAAAGCAATCACCACCACCGGCGCCCCTTGACCAGCGATCTGAAGTTACGGGGCCCGTCACGCAGGAGCAGCTGCAGACTCTCCTTCATGAGAACATGCGCGGAATGATGGAGCAAATACGAGCCGAATTTGCTTCGATGATGCGTCCACCGCAGGACCGGCCACAAGAGCGGCCACACGGGGATGGTGATACGCGGGCCCCTACGTCGATGGAGCATGGGGCGGAGAGCACATGACGCCATAAGACCGGTCAGCGTGCTACGTGGACCTGCCGGCGTCTCTACCGGTGGGACCGCAAAGCCAGACAAGTTTAACGGGGAAACGCCCTGGAGCGACTATCTAGCTCAATTCGAAGTCGTGGCGGACGCTAATGGCTGGACTAGCGAGCAACGGGTGAGCCACCTCGTCTCTTCCTTACGAGGCACCGCGCTCTCTGTCCTTCAAGCGCTGTCTGCATCCGAGCGGCGTAGCTACTCACACTTGATCGCAACCCTCGAGCATCGTTTCGGGGACCGTCATCAGCGGGGCCTCTACCTCGCCCAACTCAGGAGCCACGTCCAGCTGCCAAAGGAATCTCTGAGCGAGTTGGCGTATGATATTGAGCGGAAAGTGCGAATAGTGTTTGCTGACTGCGCCCAAGATGTCGTCGACACCGTCGCCGTGGGATACTTCGTCGACGCTATAGCCGATCCCGACGTTCAGCAGGGCGTTCGACTAGCGGACCCGACCGGGCAGCGGGCTGCACTAACCCGTGCGCTGGAAGTGGACGCGGCCAAAGAAGGCAGCCAGAACGACCTAGGCCTTAGCTCGAAGTGTGCTGGACGGAGTGGAAGACCACAGTACTACCTCACCGACACCGTGGTACGACATACGGGCTGCGCAGCCACCCACGTGCTGGAACTGCGGAGGCCGAGGCCACCTGCGACGCGTCTGTCCCACTCCACCAATGCGTGACCCACAACGCGCTGGCTTCAGGCGCGGACGCGGGCGGCGTGGTGGCACCGGGGGGTCGGGAAACTAAGATCAGCTGGGCGTACCGGGCGTCGCCCAGCTCTCAAGATTATTCAGAAAGCGCCCTCGACTGCTGGTTTCTATGTGGATGGACAAGTGAATGGACAGTACTGTAGGATGTTAGTTGACACTGGTGCGACGATAAGCCTCATCAGCTCGTCTTTCCTGGCTAGTCTCCCGAAAGGACACCAGGCGCCGCACTCGTCACCTCAGGAAAATCTATGCACGGTTGCTGGGGACACCGTACCAGTGGAAGGGGTCGCCACGGTTTGCTTGTCCATTGCGAGACATGAATTTCGGCGTACCATTCTAGTAGCCAACATAACGGATCATTGTATATTGGGCTACGATTTCATGAAGGAGTACAACTGCGTGCTGAACCTCCGAGATGGCACCCTCCTCCTCGGTGACCGGCAACTGGTCCCTGACGCGGACCCCTCCTATGTCGTGTGCCGCCGCACCGTTACGGTGCCGCCCTACGCGCAATTACTTATACCGGGACGGATGTCGTCAGGGCAAGCCCCGAAAGTCTGTGTCGTCGAGCCTTGCGCGGAAGGTCCCCCGAGCGCTGGGCTGATGGTTGCCCGCGGTCTCGTCCATCATGGTGAAGGAGCAGTACCAGTTCGCGTTCTTAACGCAACTCCCTCACCGATTGTGCTTCAGCGTGGACAACGTCTGGGGCAGTGTTCCCAAGTTGTAGAGATACAGTTCACAGAAGAGAGGGCCGGGAGTGATGCGCCTCCTCCTGCTGCCATGGAGCACAATACAAGTTTACTGCACTACATCGATGAGCTGATCGAGGGTTCCCAACCGTCGCTGGCGCAGGACCAGGCGGAGAAGGCACGTGCAGTCTTTCAGGAATTCCGCGACGTCTTCTCGTTCTCAGCGGCAGATCTCGGCAGAACAACGGCAGCACTGCACCACACAGACACCGGGACAGCTTTCCCTATAAAGCAGGCTCCCAGACGACTTCCGCTGGCAAGTTTCAAGGAGGTCGACAAACTCATCAGCGGCATGAGGGATCAAGATGTCATCGAGCCATCGTCCAGCCCGTGGGCCTCCCCTATAGTGCTCGTTAAAAAGAAGGACGGTTCCACACGGTTTTGCGTGAACTACAGGCACTTGAACAACGTTACCAAAAAGGACTCGTAACCTCTGCCGCGCATCGACGACACCCTGCATGCGCTTGCCGGAGCCGCATGGTTTTCTACATTAGACCTGCGCAGCGGGTACTGGCAGGTGGAGGTTGCTCCCGAGGACAAGGACAAGACTGCGTTCACCACTGGCCGCGGGCTTTGGCAGTTTAAAGTGATGCCATTCGGCTTATGTAATGCGCCTGCTACCTTCCAGC
This sequence comes from Ornithodoros turicata, assembly GCF_037126465.1. Classification (NCBI taxonomy): domain Eukaryota; kingdom Metazoa; phylum Arthropoda; class Arachnida; order Ixodida; family Argasidae; genus Ornithodoros; species Ornithodoros turicata. The sequence continues at coordinate 28,462 of NW_026999338.1, read as the reverse complement.
GACTTATGGAAACTGTCTTGTCCGGGCTTCCTCCCGAGGTATGCCTGGTTTACATCGATGACATCATTGTGCATAGCAGGACATTCGACCAACACATCGATCGCCTGCGCCGGGTCTTTCAGAGACTACGTACGGCGAGTCTCAAACTCAACCCGAAAAAGTGCCACTTTCTAAAACCCTCCGTCGTATACCTTGGACACTTCGTGTCAGCAGCTGGTGTACAAGCCGACTCTGCCAAAGTTCACTGTATCCAGTCGTGGCCTGCTCCAACGGACAAACCCAGCCTCAGAACATTTATCGGATTCTGTTCGTATTACCGTCGCTTTGTCCCACATTTCGCAGAGATTGCAGACCCCCTCTACCAAGTGTTGGACAAGGGACAGAATTTCAAATGGACACCACCGTGCGAACAAGCGTTCCTCCAGCTGAAGTCCTCCCTGTCGTCACCGCCTACCCTTGCATTTCCCCTTCCAGATACTCCGTTTGTCCTCGACACTGATGCAAGCCTGACCGGCATAGGGGCTGTCCTATCGCAAGTGTAAGACGGTGATGAGAGGATAATTGCATGCTTTAGCAGGGCGCTCCGTAAGCCTGAGAGAAACTATTGTGTTACACGGAGGGAGCTGCTAGCAGTCGTCAAGGCGGTACAGCATTTCCACCATTACCTATACGGGCGTCACTTCACTCTCAGGACAGATCGTGCGGCGTTACAGTGGCTTCTCTCCTTTCGCAATCCGGAGGGACAGGTGGCGCGCTGGCTGCAGACACTGCAAGAGTACGACTTCACTGCGAAACACCGTCGAGGTCGGGATCGCACGAATGCCGATGCCATGTCAAGGTTGCCCTGTGTCGACGGGAAAGATGGGAAATGCACTCAGCACGCACCTGCTGAGCGAGCGGCCTGCGCAGTGGGAGTCGACTCCGAAGCCAACCGCGAGACCATGAGGGCGGCGCAGGAAGCCGACGAAAACATCCGCCCTGTCATCGCTTGAAAGCGCGATGGAGCGCGGCCGCCGTGGGAGGAAGTGTCCCGTCAGTCTGAGCAGCCAAAGAGCTACTGGTCGCTGTGGGAATCGCTCGAACTGCACGGCGGACTCCTTTTCCGCCGGTGGGAGTCCGCAGATGGGCGAACTGCCGAGCGTCAACTCATAGTGCCAGTGGCCCAAAGAAAGGATGTTCTGAAGATGATTCACAGCAGCGCTGCGGGGCGTCAGTTCGGCGTGAACAAGACACTGGCAAAAGTCCGAGCGCGGTACTACTGGGTGGAGTACAAGCGGGACGTCGAAGAGTGGTGCCGGTTCTGCGACCTGTGTGCTTCGCGAAAGGGGCCACGCACACGTACAAGGGGTATGCTCCAGGAGTGCGCCTCTGGAGTACCGTTCGAAAGAGTGGCCCTTGACATCCTAGGACCACTGCCTGTGACGACGCGCGGGAACAAGTACATCCTGGTCATCATGGATTACTTCACAAAGTGGCCCGAGGCATATTGTCTTCCGAATCAAGAAGCTGTCATGGTGGCGGAAACGCTAGTGAATGAGTAGGTTTCACGCTTCGGAGCCCCGCTGCAGCTGCATTCAGACCAAGGCAGGAACTTCGAGTCGCAGGTGTTTCAAGGCATGTGTCGTTGCCTTGGCATAACGAACACGCGCACGACACCGCCCCATCCCCAGTCGGACGGCATGGTCGAGCGGTTCAATCGCGCGATACTTCAACACCTGAGCCTGTTTGTGGCCGATAATCACAGGAACTGGGACGACCTCATTCCCCTCTTCCTCCTGTCCTACCGAACAGCAGTCCACGAGGCTACCCAGGAGACACCAGCGATGCTGCTCACTGGTCGAGAGTTACGTCTTCCGAGTGACCTCGTGTTTGGTCCGACGCCTGACTCAGAAGCTGCCTCCAGCACCAGCACCTATCTTCGTACGCTACGCGCACGGTTGGACATCGTCCACAAGTTCGCTAGGGATCGCATGCGGCAGGCGTCTACGCGGATGAAGACCCGGTATGACCTTCGTGCGAACGGTGGTGGGTTCTCGGAGGAACAGCTAGTATGGCTGTACAACCCGGTGCGTAGACGCGGACTTTCGCCGAAGTTTCAGCGGCCGTGGCAAGGACCGTTCACTGTTATGAAGCGACTGAATGACGTCGTGTACCGACTCAGATGTCCTGGGCGATCCAGACCTGTAGTAGTTCACATCGACCGTCTGGCGCCGTACTGAGGCCCTGCCAACGACCAACACCCTCGGGATGTCGCTCCGCCTCCTTCGGGGGAGGAGGCGGAGTAGTGTTGCGGAGCAGAAGACGATGACGGCTGCGCAAACGGGCACGTGACCCGAGACCGGAAACTGTGGGCGCGGGACTACGAACAGTGGAGCTGTGGAACTAGGGCTGCAAGGACTATACTGTACTCGGACCTATTGTAACCTGTAACAATATAATTTTATTCCTCTAGTTTGGTCTCTGAAACTTATTGATTTCTCTGGCCATGAGGTGTAACAGAGCAGTCGGTTGCCCTTTCTCTGTTAACACGCCGACGGAATGTGCGGAGGCTTGAATTTCGCCAACAACTGGGCTGCGCATGTTGTGCAACGAAGCCATGAGTTTTAAAGCGGCACTAACGTACACCATTTTTTAACGTTTAACGTTACACCACGCGTTTTTTCGACTCCAGTTGCAGAGAAGAGCCACTTCAGCAAGATATTTTTTTTCATCTCAAGAAGCTGAAATCTACTTCTAAAATGTACTGCAGCATCATCGGATACGTAGATTACATGAGGCAGCATAGGTAGAGCATCCCCCAGAAGCCCAACTATTTTTTCGAATGCAAGCAGCACATGTGCTGTGTCGTGGGTCATGTACCCACTCACCGTGGCGCAGCTTCTTATACCCAGCATTGTTGTGCGACGTGAATATGGAAAGCTGTTCTTTTTGGAGTAGTGCCCCTGACTTCGTTAAAAGAGAAATTAATCGTCCGGTTTTCTGCGAAGTCAAAATGTAGAACAATATGCCCTTCTTGCGGAAAAGATTTCTCGATCATGATAGCGTTCCTCTGGATATTCTGTATACAGGGTGTTCAAAATTAAGCGTTCAGGAGCTCTACGCAAACACAGCGATGACAGGAAACCGGATGATACGTTTACGCTACTTATATCAGAAACAGGTGCTCCTAATTATGTAGCACCTGTTTCTTACTCAAGGAAGAGAAAAATAGCACCAGTTTTTCTTTCGTTCGCCTATTTATAAAGTGCCAGTAAAAGCTTCATTTTGAACACCCTGTATACGCGTATTTAATGTAAAGTGCAGTGAACTTCCTTACTTGTTTTAATAATATTGCCACCGTCAATGTCTTCGTAATCAGACCTCCTTTGTCCCAAGAAGGAATTGTAACTTCGTCGTTTCGGTGCATTCGCAGGTTTCGTAAATTAAGGTGCTTCCCTCCTACACAGTGGTTGCATTCTCGGAATAGACACACATGTGTTGGCTCCTAACATAGAAACAGAGCTTTGATGTTTTCCAGTGTGTGTGTGTGTGTGTGTGTGTGTGTGTGTGTGTGTGTGTGTGTGTGTGTGTGTGTGTGTGTGTGTGTGTGTGTGCGTGTGTGCGTGTGTGCGTGCGTGCGTGCGTGCGTGCGTGCGTGCGTGCGTGCGTGCGTGCGTGTGTGTGTGTGTGTGTGTGTGTGTGTGTGTGTGTGTTTTGCATTTCCTTTTATGCTTCTCCAATTCGTTGTGCTGATGCTGTTCGTGGACGACGCCACGAGATCGTACGAGATCAAAATTGTCACAATACGTGCGAACACACAGTTCTTGATGTGGATGCAGGCGAAACCACTTTGGTGGGACTGCATAGAATTTCTTTTCTGCCATTTTTATGCCGGTGCTATTACTCTTGAAAATACTATCCGTCTCCCTCATGAAACGTGTCATGAAACGTTTCTTTAGAGGTTCCCTCTTTCCATCTGTCCATGGACTACATGATGGGCGTGCCGAGAGGGGGGGGGGGCAAGGGGGCCCATCCCCTCCCTGGAGCTCTGAGGTAGCTTGTGAAAAAGTGCACTCTTTAGTCATAGGACGCCATGAATATTCTCAGATGTCGTAACAGGAACCTCTAAACACCTGCACAGTCTGCAACGTCCGCCTCCAGGAAAAGAGGGCGTCAGTAGTGGGGGATGCACGCTTACCCCCCTGAAAGCGCTTTGCCCCCCTGGAAAACATCCTGGGAACGCCCATGGACTACATCATTTTGTTTGATGATTTGGGTGTATTTCATCTTATCTTGCAACCAGTGCTTCAAAGCAGTATTTACATCACTCTGACATATGGACTTGCGTAAAGCGTCCGGAACTTTTCATTCTGAGAAACAAACGATTGCGTTCGTTTTCTTTTGATCACTGTTCTGATTCTCAGAAATCGAATTTTTGAGAGAGAGAGAGAGAGAAATGCTCTTGTTAATTTGATCGAAACCTGACTCTGCTTGAACATAGCCCAGGCCCGAGGTACGAGATTGCGTAGAACGGCCACTCACCGCTAACTGGAAGTTCTTTGCGAAGTTCTTGCACAATTCGTGCTGTATGTCAACAGCTTCACTTCGCTCCGCACCCAAAACTCTCTTCTGTGCACTGGCATCTTAGGCTTGAAACAGCTACAAATGCGTGCTGCTTGGATATCTTTTTCCTCGACATTTTTTGTGCATAATCCACACAAGAGACGCGTCCAGTATACGTTTCGTGCCATCACAGCTGCGCTGCACGAAGGATGACCGAAAGCGAGAACAGCCTCCAAAAATGTCGAGAACTTTCTTTGAGATTCGTGCGTTTACATAGCCAGAAAACAAGTGAACAGGGATTTCAAGCAGTGAATGGTATTGGTCATCAGAAAAGTTACCTTAGTTAGGCCGCATATCACGCGATAGGTTTTGCCCTGCCAAAAAATCTCTGTCTCTGTCGAGACAAGCCTAATGAAATAAATGACCTTCCATACGGTGCTTCCCCAAATACGCGGTCTGTCCGCATATTTTTGCAATGTAACTATTGACTTTCTCTCAGGAAACATCGAAGCCATGGCAAATGCGAAGGTGTGTGTAAAATAAAAGCATGTTATTTTATAATAATAATTATAATACGATTTGATTTCACGTGCCTTTTCTTGCGAAACAGCCACCGCGTGTTTTTGCACGGCAGCTATGCAGCAGCGGAAGGGAAATTACCCACAGTTCTGGCAGTGACTGTTCAATTTGTAAGTGCAGTTCTTCATTCTTAGCCCGCATATAAGTGGTACCATTGGAAAGGTAACATGTAACTGCATCAGCGAGATTTTTTAGAATAAAGACAACTGTTTAGTAATCAAATGTGCTTTTGAAGAACAGACATAAGAATACGGCGCATTTCTCCGAATCACGGTTAATCTAACGCATATTACACCTCTCCAGGAGAATTAATATGTAAACAAATTCCATCGAGGGATGGAAGCCGAGACCAGAATGAATTGGGCCCGGTCTCGCGCCATGGTCAGAGCGATGGGGATGATTGCGAACCGTGATCTTCTTCACATTATCTTTATTATTTGTCGAATAATTCACTCACTGACACAGAGAGATGCAAGCGTGGGGTACTTTCTTTTCATTGCATTCCTACAACTTTTTCTTGAAATGTACGTTGTGATACATCTCGTCCCCCTCATTCCACTGTTGAAGAAATTGATTAACTAATGAAATAAAAAGAAAATACTCTCAGCTGAGTACAGCGGACTTCGCCGTCTTTGCGATTAAGGAAAAAATACAGGGTTCTTCTTCCATTTAAAATGCATCTGGGTTTCCAGTCGAAACAAGACGGTACGAGTAAAAAACCGCAACTCCTTCTTCAGATCTCCTGCGAATACGGGGGACTGTTTATAGATCGGCGGCAAGAGGTCCGCAGACCGGGTCCGCTCTCTCGCGGAACGGGGACAACGCACATTTTGTCGGTGTCACCTGCGACGTCTCCGCGGTCTGCGGATCGGTTCCGGGGATCCATCCTCCGTGTGAATCACACTCAGTGCAACGGTACGCTCGCCAGCGTGCGTTCTGCATTTAATTTCGTCTCGTGCTATTGCGTCGTTAAACCGCCAGCGCTCCTCGTATGTTTACTTATACATTTATGAATTATAAATTAGTTTGGTAACAGCTAGAAACACATATGTCACGGATTGAAGTGCTAGGCCGGGCTGAGCTCTATTCGCTGGGTCACCGGGTTCCCGCAGGGCTCTACTTACTGGGTCACCGAGTCGTGTCCAGTCCGTCATTGAGCTAGGCTGCATACAAGCGGGAAGTCCCGGGCCGTTTCCTTTCTTTTTTTTTTTTTTCATTTGACGCCCGGGTTGTGTCGGTTCCGGAAATGCAGGGCTCTATTTTCAGTGCTTCTAAGTCATCTGGAAACTCTCGCTATGTCAAAGTTGATTATTCCATGGCCAAATCCGGCCCACTCAGGCCCCACTGGGGATCAGAAGATCCATGTTCGATTCCTGGCGTCAGTGCTTCTTTTCTCTGGGTAGCCTGAATTCATTCATGGAGCCTGTTGTTTCTAGAACGAGCGTCATATCGGAAAATCTCCATGTGGAGTAGTTTTATACTGTCTGTATAACGAGCATAAGCGCAGTTGTTCACTCGGAGAGACAGCGAATTGCATTCCTACAGATCAGTTGCCTGAGGCTGAGATGGCTGAGCTGATGTACACGAGTATGAACATTACAGTGCCTCATTCTCATGCAGATACTTACTTCAACCATACTTGTGGGCTAATTTTAGGAGGCCGACTCCAGCTTGGCAAACACCGGGGATACCATGTACCCCCGCCAACGCAAGGTCCCACAATCGATTCTTTAAAGATGCAGTATTTATAGCCTTTTTCATCTGCGGAAGTTAAAACATGAGATAATGATGTGTGACTTACCTCCGATGATTATCAAAATGGGAGGGAACTTTGTAATTACCTGTTCCATATCTAGACTGTGTGTTCTGGCCATAGACTCAATCTTTTCCGTATATTTCTTCCTCTCCTCTTCCATGAGCTAAGAGAGAAAATCCGCCTTAATAAATGGAAAACAGCAGGCGCTTCTGCTACATATAACACTTGTGTTGATCTCCTTTTTGTTTCGCGTGTAGTATTGACACTTAAATTATGCTTGTTCACACTATGTCTGCCACTAAAAATAGTATAAGTGGGCGCCTGGCATTGGGAAGAACAGCCTTCGTTCAGGAATACAAACGACAGTATATGTCTGCTGTGTCACGAGCTCTTTCCTAGTACTCAACACCCATTCAGATGCTACACTGGCGACGGGGATGGGATCAGATCGCCTGCCTTCATCAAACATCGCAACAAGTAAAACAGCAGCCACTCACTGCCACAAAGCTCCACACTGAAGCGTCAAGAGAGCTAGGCCTAACTCAACCACGCACAAGATGGCCATCACAATCCCGTTCTTCAACTTCGAAATCACAGACAGTGAAAAAATTGGGTCGGAGTGGCAAAGATGGCTTTCCCGATTTGAGAGCTATACGGTCGCCGAATATATTCTCCTGCACAAAAGAAGGCGCTATTTCTACACTACGCAGGTGAGCGAGTCCATGAGCTGTTCGACACACTTCCCGCCACCCAACAAGTCGACAACGCTGAGAACGTTGATGTCTTCCTCGAAGCCAAAACAATACTTGTTGGATACTTCAAGCCCAAGGTTACCGCGGCATATGAAATTTTGCAGTTTCGCCAGACCAAACAGCTTCCGGAGGAAACCACGGACCAGTTTCACCTCCGACTGAGACTTTTGGCGCGAAACTGCGGCTTCTCCGACACGGACACAGAAGTAAAGAGCCAGATTATTCTCGCAATGAACTCGCCGAGACTTCCTTGACTAGCAATGCAACACGACTTGGACCTAACTAACCTGCTCAAGTAAGCCCGCCTCCTAGAAGATGTAGACAAGTCTGCTACCATTATGGAGCAACAGAAAGAAACCGTTCAAGCGAATTTTCGCCAGCCGAAGGGCCACAAACAACGACAAAAACAGCCTCGAGCGCTTTTCAAGAGCCCAGCAACACATCCACCAACAACAACACGTACGGAGTGTTGGGTAATCCTGTAGTTTATTTCTTCCCAACGGTGTTACACATCAATACACAATACATTTTTGGTACACAAAGGAATGATTCCGAACAACGCCGCTCACACCGATGAACTGACGCGCCCTTTCGTCTCAATACACTTGAGAATACCCTTTGGATTCTGAGTATACGGTTACAGTCTCTCGCCTGGCGCTGGCTGGCGCTTCTCACTTTCCTTCTGGCGTCTACATCTTCATTTTTGTTTTGTTTAATCCCCTACATTCGGCCATCCTCGAAACTTCTCTTGTCCTCAAGAGGTTGTACTAGTTCTCTCCAATTTTATACGTTTGTGTTTGTCTCTCGGCGTTTCCGAGGTGACCGCCTTGGAGGACTCGCTGGGGATTCTACGTCCTCTTCCTCATCACTTTCGTTTGATTCGTCCTCTTCTATAGAAGGGTCCTCGCGGTGTCCCCACAGTTTCATCTGCGAGACATGTGCCGTAGTAGCGAACTTATGCTGTCGTCCGCCTTCTCTCAAATCCATCACTCGATACGTGTCTCCTGGAATACACTGAGTAACGACGAGTGGTCCTCGATACTTCTGTTGCGTTTTCGTAGGTTGTCCTGTCTTCTCAGGAGCACGCTGTAGGACAACAATATCTCCTACTTGATATTCAGTGGCTCTGTAGTGACGCTTGTCGTAGTGTGCTTTCATGTGCTCTTGTTCTTCCAAAATTTTCTCCCTGGCCTGCTTTTGCAGTTCCCTTGGGTCGCTCCACGTCGCGTCATTCCTCTCATCCGCTAACTGATGTAGTCTACCGTCATAAAAATTGGGCGAGTAGCCATGCAATGTTTCAAACGGTGTCTTGCCTGTAGTTTTGCATACTGCGTTGTTTAAATCTCTCTCTATGCTAGGGATTTCAGCGTCCCAGTCCTTGTGGTCTCTCCTCTTGATGGCAGTTGAAATGATGGGCACAAGTACGCGGTTCACGCGTTCCACTTGTCCATTTGCCTGAGGATGTCTGGAGGAGTTGAGAATGTGCTGCACTCCCCTTGACTGGCAAAATTCTTCAAACTCGTGAGAAGCGAAGCAGGTTCCCCGGTCACTGATAATTCTTCGGGGAAGGCCCCTCTCAAGAATAAGTTGCTCTAACGCCTTCACCACGCTCTTGCTTGTAGTAGTCTTCGCAGGAAACAATCTGACGAACTTCGTAAGATTATCCACAGCTACGAGAAGGTGTTGGTTTCCTTTCGTGCTTTTCACAAAGGGCCCCAAGTGGTCCACGTGTATCACCTCGAATGGATACGTTCCCGGTGGAATCGGATGGAGCAAACCTGGCTTCCTTCCGCTTGGGCATTTGTTTAGAAGGCACTCGAAACATTTACTGATATGGCAACGCACATAGCGCCTCATTTTAGGAAACCAAAAACGCTCCTTGATTTTTGCGACGGTTCTTTCTGTTGCGAAGTGTCCCATTAGGTCGTGTGCCTGTACCACAATGCTTTTTCGCATGCTCTTTGGCAACGCAAGAAGCCATTTTACTTCGTCGCCATCCGTCACCCTTTTCATCAGGAGTCCATCCTTTAGCTCGAAGTCCTTGATCCGACTTTGATCCGACGACGTGAGATCCTTCCTGCCTTTCTTCAGTAAGGCAATAATTTCCGAGAGATCAGAATCCTGTCGCTGCACAGTCAAGATTTGATCTTCTAAACTCATTGTTAGCAGTACTTCGAGTTTGTCCGCTACAATATCTTCCAGGGTGTTATCACCAGGCTCCACTGGTGCTCTGCTTAAGGAGTCGACATGAGCCATCTTTGTTCCGCTTCGGTGCTTCACCTCGAAGTCATATTCTTGTACAAGGTCGAACCATCGAGCCACTTGTGGCTTCAGGGTCTTGTTGGCGTTCAAGTACACCAGTGCTTGGCAATCGGTCACTACCGTGAAGTGAATCCCGAGCAGGTATGGACGGAGACGTTCTATCGCCCATACAATAGCTAACAGCTCCAACTTGCTGGAATGGTAGTTCCTCTCTGTTTCGGACGTTCGCTTGCTGATGCAGTAAACGAGTCGAAAACGTCTCTGGTCGTCCTGCTGCAAAAGCATGCCTGCCAAGCCATCCTGGCTGGCGTCGGTATGGAGTTCAGTCTTCGCCTCTGGGTTGTAAAGTGCGAGTGTCGGTGCGCTCGTTAATGCCTGTTTGAGGTCCTCGAACGACGCATTTGCTTCCTCTGCCCACATGAAAGTGGAGTTGCCCTTTAGCAGTCTTTGCAGTGGTTCCGCTCTTGTAGCATAATGGTCCACAAACCTTCTGAAGAAACTAGTCAAGCCCAGGAACCTACGTAATTCGTGGGCGTTTCGTGGCATGGGGAAATCCAGTATAGCGTGAACCTTGCGTGGTCCTGGCTTGATGCTACCTGCTTCGAGCGTAAACCCCAAAAACTCAACTGAGCTCCTTCCGAACTCACACTTTTGTAGTCGGAGTGTGAGCTTAGCTTCCTTAAGAGCCCCTAGGATTTTTCGGAGCCTTTCTAGCATCTCATTCCAGTCCTTGGCCGGCACCAAAACATCGTCTAAATAGCACGAAGCTATTGTATTTCTGTACGGCCCTAGCACCTTGTTCATTAGGCGCTGGAATACTGCTGGCCCGTTGGTTAAACCAAACATGAGTCGCTCAAACCTCCCGGTGGTATCGGGTGTTACGAAAGCTGTCTTGTCCTTCGCTGCTTCCGTCAGGGGAACTTGTAAATACCCGTGCGCGAGATCAAGCGTTGTGTAAAGTCGGCTGCCAGCAAGGTGCAGAAGCTGATCGTCGATATTTGGAAGGGGGTAATGCTCCTTGACTGTTTGACTGTTTAGCTTTCTATAGTCCACCACAAGTCTGCTCTCTCCATTTTTCTTCTTTACTAGGAGTACGGGGCTTGCATACGGTGAAGTGGTGTCAGACACTATGCCATGCGTCTTCCATTCCTGAACAATCCGAGATATTTCGCCCCTTTCCTTCGGTGTTGCCCTATACGGTCGGGATACGACGGGACTGCTTCCAGGTGTTTCCTTAATGTCCATCGACACCAGCGTAGTGCAACCAAGTTCCTCAAGTCTGAAGGCGAAGCATTCCCGATATTCGTTGAGTAGATCAAGAAGACGTGTGGCATCTGGTTCTGATATTTCGCTGCCCATCTTCACCTGCGACATTTCTATTGGTACCTTCTGTTGGCACGATTGAGCCTTCACAGATCCTTCCTCTGAGGCTTCTCGTAACAAATTGACCTCTTCGATCTTCCCTAGTCGCTGTCCGCTCCTATAAAGCAAATCTTCCTGTCCACAGTTGAACAAGGGAATACGGACTACGCCCTCATTTACACGTAACAGCCTGTCCGGTCCACACTCTTGCACGTAAAGCGCATCAAGTGTCTTCCGTTCAACAGTCTCCGCTTCTACCCATACAACGGTATTACTGGGCACGATGGTATCCCTCTGTACTGTAATTCTATGCTGCTTGCTTGGAGGCGAGACAATGTCGATGTCACGGAAGGGTTCTTCGTCTCTGTAACCCAGCATGAATTTTTGACCAACCTTGCAATAGGCTATGTGAGGGAGTTCTGTCCAAGTTCGGCCCACCAGGAGTTCAAACGGCTGCACAGAGTCGCGAACAACCAGTACCTCTACATCGTGTGCGGTCACACCATCAATCGTTAAGTCCACCGATGCCTTCCCAATAGCGCGTGTTGTTGGCTCTGTGTTTGAGCCGAACCCATACAGCGTCTTGTCGCAAGGTAGAATGTTCAGTCCACACATCACGGCTACTGATGCTTGGAGTATGCAACTAGAGCTGCCTGTATCCAGCATTGCCTGTACCTCGCGAGAACCATTGATCTTGGCAACCTTGATGAACTTGTCGGGTCCACAGGGGTTGACGTTCTCGGTCACGACAAACTGCGATGATCCCCGACTTGCGTCGCGCGCTTGACGATTGGCGTTTGTGTCCTTAACAGCTGGTGATTGTTGTCGTCGAGACGGCTCTGGACAATCACGAGCTATATGCCCTCTTTTATTACAGTTAAAGCAGCGTGGCTGCCCCTTCTGATTCTCTGACTTGGGCACCTGTACCTGCGATTTCTCTGAAGCGTTTTCTTTCGACTGTTCAGGTGGTTTTCCTTTCTGGTGCCTTTCTGTGGACTGTCCTGTGGCGAGTTGGACTCTTTCCTCTATCTTCTTGATGTGTCGTAACAGTTCCTTGGTGTTCTGGTAGTCTCTCACACTCAAAGCTTGAACGAGCTTCATGTCGGTGAGCCCTGTGATGATGTGTTCGATAACGTCTGGCTCGGAGAGGTTGCACTGTCTTGCCTTCGTCTCCTTGTCGTAAAAGTACTCTTCTGATGTCTCCCCTGGACGTTTCCTTCGGGCGACCATTTCTCTGTAGAGCGACTGAAGGCCTGATGTGGAAGGAAATGACTCGTGCAACAGTTCCTTCCATTCCTCCCAAGTTCGACGGCGTACGGACACACCCTCATACCACGTTCGTGCCGTTCCTCTGAGTTTCGGAAGAGCCACCACAACTGTGTCCAGATCTGACCAGCCAAATGTTTCTGCAAGTTCGTCAATACGTTTCGTCCACCTTTCTGCTGTCATCACCTTGTCCTGATCCGGATGAAACTCGGGAACGAGATCCTTCATGTCGTTGACACGGTGGTGAGGAGGACGCGCTGCGTTTTGCTGCAGAGCTGGTGATATGCCAGCAATTGCTGCTCTGACCGCTGTCTCAACCGCGGTTTGAAGAATTGCATGGAAATCGAGTTGCTGTGTGCCCTCGGTGGTCGAAGTCACATTCGGTGCGGTGGAGCCTTCTTCGCAGGTGATAGAAGAATCTGTGATCGCCTCACGGCTCTCATGTTCACAATCGTCAGCGGGGTCTTGCACAGACTGACCAATTGTATCGGCAGTTGGTGTTGTGCCATCTCCCGAAGGTGAAATTTGAGTGTTCGAAGCAGATGTATCTCCTGCTGCCTGCGGCTGAGCTCCCGACTGCGGACGCATCTTCTTCGGTCGTCCCATTGTTAGCTAGGCCTAAATTCCAACGAGAAGTCTGCTTACTTGACTTTCGCTTGTTGTCTTCGTCCGATGGTGTGTTCACAATCCCACTTCTGATTAATGTTGGGTAATCCTGTAGTTTATTTCTTCCCAACGGTGTTACACATCAATACACAATACATTTTTGGTACACAAAGGAATGATTCCGAACAACGCCGCTCACACCGATGAACTGACGCGCCCTTTCGTCTCAATACACTTGAGAATACCCTTTGGATTCTGAGTATACGGTTACAGTCTCTCGCCTGGCGCTGGCTGGCGCTTCTCACTTTCCTTCTGGCGTCTACATCTTCATTTTTGTTTTGTTTAATCCTACACATGTGTCACAGTGCCGTCGTCATTACTGGTGTGTATTTCCCGATAAACTTTTATACGCTAGCGAAAACAACGTGCAACGCGGAGGAGAAGGCCAGGTGTAGAGCAGACCAAGTCTGTGAGGTGGAAGGACATGTGGCGGTGTGCAAGTGTGCCAGCGACCGCTTGGAAAGAAACGGACGTTGTTCAGGTAAGATCCGTTACCAACAGCTAGTCTGTTCTGAAGTGCACACCTTGCTCATTCTACCTGAGTTTCGATTTGCATTGACGACAAAGAGGTTCATTGAGGGCTCGGTATACGGACACGACCAGTGACGTAGCCAAAAAAAATATTATCACGGGGTGAACTGATGATACCGGCTTGCACAAATAATACTTTTATTTGGTGTGGCACGGGTGGTTTTCGATGAAACAATGCCATCGGTGCGGCTTGTTTATGCTAGGGCGTAGTGCTGTCGGGTCCAGAAAATCGCTACCGCAAAAGCATGCGAACATTCCAGAAACCTGTGGTGGCAACAATAACAACAACTTTATTAGTTGATGATGGATGGGGAGTTTCATTGCCAGCGGCGATACCCTGTGGTGGCAAGCGAACTTCACTGCGAAAGAGGATGACATAAGCAGGACAACAAAACATGCATCGCGGCATTACCCTCAGGGTAGAAAAGCTTCGACCCGATACTAAAAAGCGAAGTGTGACAATTATTGTCATTATCTCTACCTCGTGTAATAGGGCTTCACGCGGACCACCTCCGGGCTGGCGCGTCATCGGGGTTGATGACGTCCGTCGGTAACGATCTCATAGTCCAGGTCACACAGGCGTCGCCCAACCCCGTATGGGCCGAAGTATCGCAATAGTTTCTCGCTGGGTCCTGGTCGGCGGATTGGGGTTCAGACCCAAACAATGTCTCCTAGCTTATGTTCGGTATACTGCCGCCACAGATTGTACGTTTTCTGTCCCGTCGCTGTGGGTCTGTACGCGTACCCTTGCGAAATGACGAGCATCTTCGGAGTGCTATACGAAGCTACAAGCATAGACGGTCAGGTCGTCGTCCCGGTGTGGTAGCATGATGTCCAGCGTCTTCGTCACCTCGCGTACGTCAGTAGATTAGGCTGAACGGTGTCACGTTGACCATTTTTTGGGTGGCTGTGCACGAACGTCACGTAGGGCAACACGTTTTATGCTCGACGTCCACGTACGTCGACAGCATGCTGTACGAAAATGGCTGCCGTAAATGCAGTCGCTCTGTCAGTACTCGGCAAGTAACCCAAATTCGTGAAGCAGGCCCTGTAATCGGCGGCTCCCTTGCTGTACTCGTTCCGGGCTCAGCCGCTTCTTGAAGGCGACGACCGGTACAGGTTTTTACCCTGCATGTCCACCAGATGTCAAGGAGTGAAGTGAGGATACTGACCTTCAGAAATTTAATTGCTATTTGGGCGATCCTGTGTCGCGAACAGAGGAGCAGCAAACTTCAGACAGAGAGCAGACGGTGAGGCACAGTTGATTTTCGCTGATAGACTGCCACCCGTGAAGACGTCTGGTACTTGAGTTTGAGTGTATATATGTATATATATATTGACTATTTTTCTCCTTTTATATATATATATACTCATAGAACGATGCGACAGCACCAGAGGACACGTGTTTCCCCGTGTTCGCGGCTCGTCAGCTCTGGGCAGCTCCTTATCGTACGGGATTGGCAAACCAGGGGTCACTCAGCGAGCGATATACACCTGGGAGAGTGACTGAGCACTCCTCCATGCCACAGTGCAAGCCAGTGAATTATAAAGAGGAGAAAAAGCCATTAAAAAAAATAAGTAAATGACGCTAGAGGTGTTTGAAATTTGTATTTTTTGCTCGGCCTTCTGGCGTGCAATACAATGCGTCCATGATGTAATCAACCACATCTATGAAAGTGTCCCAACCTCTTTAATGAACGTCTAAACGCGGAGCAACACCGACTCGTTCGTATTTTAAGCAGAATGTGCAACCGAGGGTAGACGTGGGCGCAACAACCACTTTGCTTGTTTTGTCCACGTCTGTCCTCGGTTGCACTTTTTCCTTATAGTATGCGTCACCAACTCGCCCAAGTTTCTCTTATAATCGACTCATTCCGTTTATTCTCGGTGAGGACATGAACCGGGTCGTCAGATTCGAGGACACAGTCAGGTCGCTTTGGGCGGAAACAGACAGGAATTACTGGTTTTCATTCCACAGTCGCTGTTATAGTTATCCGTAACGCGCGAGAAGGTACCCCGCGGAGCGGCCGTAGGTTTATGTCTGCGCCGTGCAGGACAACCAGAAGCGAGCATGAGTGAGAGGCAGGTGGTGGTAGGTGCAACAACCGTCCAAACAAGCATGCCGAGCTACTGACATGACGCGGTGTATGTCTCGACCCTGTCATCGACCTGTAGGTTGGATGCCACTTTCAAACCTAGGAGCTAGCGCTCCATAGCGCTGACGTCTGCGCAGGCCACCTGCTCGTGTGGTACGCTTAAATCTCACCATGGCTCTACAGCAGTCCGCCATGAGGTCGAATTCTAGATAACCAAAATGACTTCTCTGTATTCGAGAAGGCGGAGAGTCATGCACGCACTAATAACGCCAATAAGCTTTCAATCATTGCTTCGCATCACACAGGATCGAAATGCGCGAGACAACTGCATCTCTTGGGTGTTCCTCCGTTTGATGAAGAGCTTTTCTTGACGTTCCTTGTCGAATGACTGCTATGGCGCATGATGACCGCAGTTGCCATTGCGGCGGAAAAACCCGCATCACGATCATCACGTCAACGGATGTTTGGGGAAGGACATATAATTGAGCCCTTCCTGCGTGCAAACATGTATATTACGAATACCAATAGAACTTCTGGGTCTTGTAATAGGAAAGGTAGCAATAGTAAGATATTCAGATAGCGACGGAGAGAAAAGAAAGTAGAAATACGTGCATAACTCTTCAATTTTTGACATGTTCTCCTTGCCAAAGCACAGTCACTCTGACGTGCACGCTTTAAAATTAATTTGCCCTTCCCTTCTTGATATATCCTTCATTTTTTGTTCATCTTAGCACTATGCACTCTGTAACAACTGTTCCGACACAGGGAACTGCACTCTGGAATGTCACCACAGGTTCGGCAGTTGCACCATTTTCAACAACGAGGAACACTGCAACTGTACATCCCCGCTCCAAGGCGATTCTTCTGAGCAGTCCACCAAGGAAGGACCTTGTGTATTGGGTAAGCATGGAGATGGTCACCAGTCTATTACTGTGGTACAGTGCTGGAAAAAAGTTTACGGAACATGCTCCGGCTCAGTCGTCCCTCAGAGTGACACGCTAGCAGCGAATAGGACCGTACATACAAACAGGTGACTGACCTAGGTGTGCCTAGGTGCCTAGGTGACATCTGTAACTTTGACACGTTGAAGACCTCAGCCGCGTGAAGAAGAGCATGCCGTACGGTGTCTAGTTCCCCTTAAATGGGACAGCGATTACAAAAGATAGGCTACGATATCGCACGAGGCCATGGACCAAACGCTGCATAAAAGATGACCGATGTGACTCCGATAGTGCGCCGTAAGACGTCTCCGTGCCTGTGTGGCAGGGTAGGTCGTTTTGGTACAGGTTAAGGTGGTGCTGTCTACCTCACACAAGGTATCCACAGCGTCCGCACAGAAAGGAAGTGGAACAGCTGGCCGCGGGATAGGGTGAGATAATCGGCATGTGAAGTAGCGAAGTTCGAAGATATGATTAAACCCAGTTTGCGCAGCGACAATTGGAACAAAGCTAGTTGCAAGTGCTTTAATTCTTCGCCTTAGATGCAGGGCACTTGCCACAACAAGTGGGGAATGCCCCATCCTACAGAAGCGCGAGGAAGACGAACATCTGCACGAGCCAGCTGATCAACCGCTGACCTCCAACGAAATCTCGATGTGCGGTCATGTGCGGCGATGTGAGGTCAGAGGTCGGAGGCCTTCCGCCGTCCCACCCACAATGTCAGAGGCTGCTGAGGAGACCAATATCCCGCAGGTAGTGGAAAAGCGCTGCAGCTTAAGTTATATTGCAATTTTGGAGTATCCGAGGCTGGTCAGGCGAGACTTGAGCGTGTCGCAGAACGTCTTGAAACAGCGTCAGTCGAGAAGAAGGTGTCGAATGTCTGCCTCAACGTTGCAGGTAGAGCATACGGGTGTGGCCTGCTGGTCCATTTTGAACAGCTGTGACGGAGTGCGGGCTACGTTGAGGCGGAGCCGATGGATGACAGACTCTTCCCTCCTTGAGACACGACTGCAAATAGTATACTCCATCGCTGAGTCAATGGACTTCAAGAAGGGGTTCGTTTTGGCAATGTTCTTGCGAAACACCTTCGTGCTGACAGTAAGGAAGCGGCGTAGCTGCAGACGGCAGGCGAATGTCGAGATGTGTATTCCACCAATCGGCTCGAACGCATGGGCACGTTTCGCCGCGGCGCAGCATGTTGTTGTTTCAAGCTTGTATGCATACAATCAAGTTGATTGTAAACGGTCCGCGATACCTTTGATGATCTCTTGTGGCATTGGATTTTGAAAGGTAGACGAATAGTATCTTTACGGCATCCCATGTCCAGGCAATTAGCACTAGCATTGTCCTGTGCATGTCACGAGACCTTGCGTAGTCGCATTTACCAAGGGATCCCGAAGAAAAAAGACGTCTTATGTCCTTTTGCATTCCGGCTTCAGGCTACATTACTTCTAGAATCCGTTTGCCTCTTTATCTATTCCTATTGGCATTTTATTTCCAATTGGTTTTATTTATCTATTCATTATGCAGTGTTAACAGGCTGTTGGTGAAGTCGACAAAAAACAATTGTACACGACTGAGCTACTGCAGCGCTGTGTTACTCATGATACTATTCATGAATTGATTGCGTAAACGCGCGGTACTTAGAAGGCCACGTTGTCAAGCGTTTTCCTAAAGCTTTCTGTTGGTCTGATTTGTTCCTGTGTTCCCCTGACCCTCTGTTTCGTTGCGCGTTTGTCAATACCATCTCTCCCACTGGTTCTCTTTTACATCTGTGATTTCTTTTCCAGAAAGCTTCTCTTACTTGACGTCGTTGAAGCTGAACAGAAGCATCTCCTCATGGAAAGTAGCTGAAGACTGCCGCAATATGAAAGATCTTCTGACGCAGGCGGTGAGCCCCTGGCTAAGGCTTTGGCTGAGAACGTGGTTAGAAAACGTTGTGAACGGGCTCATTCCATGAGTCACACTCTTTTCGGTGCAACAGTACACCGCTAAGTGGATTTCGGCCAATCGAAACGTTCCGAAAGAGACTGTGGTGTATTTCTACACTCCTGTGCAACCAGCGTAGCCACTTTTTGACGCGGATATATCCAAAAACGGGATGAAAGTTGATAAATCCCACACAAGTACTGTATGGGTAAAAATTGGTGAGTCTGAGCTGTAACTGGTGACGGCAATGTCTTTCGTTACATCGAAAAGGTGATGGCTACTTTCGCCACTGCAAGCCAACGGTGTACTGCGTAACGGTGCCATATGCTGTGCATTTTTGTTTTCAGTGAGTGCAACGAAGGTCGTGTTAATCCTGAAACAGGTAAAAATGGGTACCTTACATAGCTTAGGCTCGCACCGTTTCAGCGTTCGACATTACACAGGGCCCTAACTGGCTTTAGATAGTGTATGTAGCATACTGCGCAAGCCACCATGCTGACAGCGACAAGCTCAGAGTGACAGACACTTAGAATCTGAGGACCAGAGCTGTGAAACTAGTCACGTAGCTCTGAAAGTAACTCAGTTACAGCAAAAGGAACGGAACTAAGATGTAACTCAGTTACAGTAACTCATCAGCTATAATTGAGTTACTCTTGAATTACTTGGGGCTATACGCCTTTAAAGTGACGAAACCGGCAACTTGCTGCCAACAGACCACTAAAAGACCACTAAAATGATGTTCATTAAACAGGCACGCATCCAATAAAACGACCCTGCAGAAAACAAAATACATCAGGAGAACTTAGATAGCACATTCGTCGCGAGTGATAACTTCCTGTAGACCTGCAGCACTGATGGCGTCATTGAACATAGGAATGATGCCTACACACCATACATACTACACATACACACACTACACATAAAAAAATTGGATAAACGGAAAAGTTGACTGGAGTAAGCTGGATATTTCCCGTGGCTAATCTTCAAAAGCTGATCGAATAAAATCTTGCTTCGGTATTTGCGATGTCAGTAAATGCAAGGAAAGGGGACATCTTGAATGTCTAGTAGAATAAACTTAGGCTTTGAAAAAATATGTAATATCCGAGACAAACCTACAACAGACCCGTCTAAATCACTGTACCACACGCGCCCAACAAGCACATCTTAAAAGTGTTATTTGTATGACTTGTTATTGCCTGCACGAAAACAAGTCCCCAAAACGAGACGTCAAAGTTGAGCAGGCAGGCAGGCAGGCAAGCGTGGCAGGGTCTTACAAAATATGCTGTGCATGGACATCGTGTTTTACGTATAGACCGCATTCTGCATGGCCATCGTATAGCTCCGTGCAATGTCGATCCGCTGATATCGGCTTGTCTGCTGCATTGTTAGTTGACGATCAGATTGATGATATCCCAATTCGGTGGGCGTTGGATAAAGGTACTAAGAGACGCTTTGACATCCACATGGATAGTGTGGGCACTCAATGTCAAAAGCTATGTTTGTGGGAATGTCATTTTTCCACAGAACGACGTGAAAAGCATTGCGATAATACAGCGGCGGAGCGATCAGCCTCTAACCTGCCGAGCGGCCCCAGGGCATTGGTAGACTGAAAGGAAATCACTACAACATCGAGCGCTCGTTCATGTGCGTTTCGGCTCGCGACTTCGTGAAGACACTTGGTTTGTCTCGAAATAAGGTTTTCAAACCGTAGTGAAAACTCTGCTACATGGTTTGCAATGGAAACACTGGGGCTGGCTTTCTGAAGCAAAAACTTCACATGAAGCGTTTCGCGGTCTGGTAACCGCTTCAGATTTATTTCGGCGCAGCGGTAGAAATATATATATATATTTCGGTTCTATTCAGTTCCCGGGTCAGCAAAAAATATCGTGTTTTGCGGTTTTTAGTTAGGGTTCCGCTCCTCTTCCGATCCCTTGGATTAACTGCTTCACAGCCTTGGTTACGACATCTAGCTCTTCCTCCCCTAGATATCCACGTCTGTTTGTTTTATTTACCATTAATGAAATATCTGAAGCGCCACTGGTTTTCTTGTACTCTAACGTGTCACTGAAAGCTCTTTCAAGGATGCTCTTACGAATTGAACCCAATTAAGTCTACTTGTCCCCAAATTCCAAAAAGTATGGTGTAAAAGGTAGCTGAAAGTACAATGAAAAGTACTTAATTTATTGCCAAATGCACCAGAGTGCAACAGTGTCTGCAATGGTAGCCTCACATACTTTCGCATCGAGTGCCGAAAACTCCATCCTTCGAACCACAAATATTCCGGTAACTGCAGTTGCAGACTTCAGTTGAGGTATTTTGGGAAACAAAAGTTTCAGGAAAAAATATCCGAAGAAAATTCAAACAAAAACAGAGAAAAGAATCATATACAAAAATTCAGATACTTGTGTTTCAGACTCCGTCACGTGAATATAGTGACCACGCACGCTGGGTCCGGAAAACGAGAACTATAGTACTTCTTGAGATACACTTCACGATGAGAGAACTGATGTTCTCAGGCTGGAACAGCATAGAAGGGACAATCACATACAAGGCATCAAGTTGCCTAAGAAATTAACCCTGAAAGATGAAAGTCACTGAAAAGGTCAGCCAGAGAATACGAAATCTTCAACTTCACGGTACAAAGGTGTGCCGTAAAAAAAAAAAAAAAAGTGTTAGTTTATCCAATATACGACACACAGCACCATAGTGTTGCATAAAACATCGGCCGCTGTGGATGCTTTGTTATATTCCTTTTAAATGTGTGTATACGGAAGGACTCGAGGAGAGGGAAAAAGAATCAGGAGCAATAGGGGCTAGGATTACAATCCTTTGGGACATATTAGTTCGAAATGTACTAGTGGAGCAATCACGGTGCGCAAGAGAGCTTTCGGTCTCGCGGGTCAGAAAAGCTGCTTCCTGGACTGCCAGAGTCGGTTCCGAGATGTCAGTCGCCCTATAGTGAAGCGCGCTCGCTTTCTTTTTTTCCCTCCTTTCTGTCAGCGATTGAACGTGGAGCCGCCCATTCCGCGCACAGGGGTGATATAATGTCCAGATTTTGTAACCACCAGGAAGCGGTAGCTTGTGGTGAAACCGCCATCTTGTCCTGGCTGACGTCATGGGAAACGTCATCTTGAGGACATGTGACTTTGTTTATATTCTGTTTTCGCCCTGATGGCCGTTTCCTTTTCCAGTAGTATCATTAGGTGAACGCATTTTGCTGGTGTAAGTTGCACGGTGCTTGTTACTTGACGTAGCGATTTGTCCTTGCCAATTCTCAGTGCATCCCATCGGCTGAGTGATCCCTGGCGCCGGCGTCGTTATCACATCGTTGCGAATGGCGAGCAGTATGAGGCCACATGCTCAAGCCGAGCTGTTTAATTGCAAGCATATTGGATAAAAGGCGCATTATGGATCGAAAGACGTTGCAAAACGACGCGCAGAAACGGTAGTGGCTTTGTCTATGGCGCTGTTCACTGGCGCTGCCATTTTTATGGTCACGTGTATGACAACATTTGCGTTGACGTCACGCAGCACTAGAGCAGAATGCATGGCGTTCTCCGGGCATGCTATCTTCTATGGAGTGGTATATGGCAGGGCACCACTGTGGTTCCGCGTGCGAAGTAGAGCGACGCGCCAGTCCCGTGACACTGCCAGTTTTGTAGGGGTTCCTGTCTGCCAGATTTACCGAGCAACTTACGAAGGAGCTTTCTTTTTGGCTCATAAATAAAGCACATTACAACGATTCAATTATGTGGCGAATATTGAAGTACTTTTCGAGGAGGAACGTGAGAAGTAGTTGCGACAATTCGAGAATTCACATTCAGTACTCAATGTCCGTTCCTATATGCCCATCTGGAAATTTGGAACTTACTTTCCGACATTGTCGCAGCGCGTCATTCACTTAGAGCTGTGCAACATAGGTTGAGAGCCCTTGATCGACAGCGTTGACGCCGGTTTTGTGAGATGCTTTCGCTCTTCGGCAGACCAGCCAGAATTTGGCAAGTTGCGCGTAGCCTGCGCGATGGTCTTCCACGCAACAATACATTGGGGTCACTTGCTCTGATCTTCAACAAGTCTGAGGTAGACGTACCTCTGGACTTCTGCGGAACTGTGGCGGCGGCGGCGGAAGCTGCGGAAACTGCAACGTTTCATACCTACATGGTTGAACTTCGCGAGGATCTTGAGCGTATAACGCTCCCGTCGAACGCACAGCTGGATGCGGATTTTTCACTGCCAGAGCTTAAAACTGCCCTTCGGTTGTCCCGACCCAAGTCGTCCCCTGGTGCAGACGGGATCACTTATTCAGCTCTTCGAAATCTTGGCGCTGAGGGCCTTCGAACCTTGCTGTTTATATGCAACAGCTCATGGAGATCTGGCCAGGTACCCTCCAGCTGGGAGGAAGTCATAGTGGTCCCATTGCTGAAGCCTGGCAAGCATCCGTCGCACCTGTCCTCTTTCCGTCCTGTTAGCCTTACCAGTTGTGTTGATAAGGTGATGGAGCGGATGGTGTTACACAGGCTGGAATGGTGGTTTGAAAGGAGTCACGTTTTCCCTGAGGAGATGGCGGGCTTCCGTCGGCACCGTAGCTCAGTTGACTCCCCTATGGACCTTGTGACTGTTGTTGAAGTCGCCAAGAGCTGCAAGAGGATTGTCGAGGCTGTTTTCCTTGATGTCAAACGTGCCTATGATACGATCAGTCATACTTATGTTTTGCACACCCTTCTCCGGGCTGGAATGTCTCGCAGACTTTTTGTCTGGGTGGCGAGCTTCTTGTCCAACAGAACAATTTTCGTCCGCACTCGGAACGGTGACACGCAAAAAGCAGTTTTGACCCAAGGCGTTCCTCAAGGAAGTGTATTAAGTCCCATCTTCTTGAATTTGGTTATGGCGGATATCAAGCGTTGCCTTCATCGCAATGTTCAGCTCTCTGTATGCAGACGATGTGTGCATTTGGACCACCGGTAAATCAAGGCCAGCGATTCAACGCCGCCTTCAAAACTCGTTGGATGCTATTCAGCATTACTTCACCAAGGCTGGCATGGACGAGCTGGCAAGGCTGGCTGAGAAGATAGTTGTGCTCCCGTTCACGCGGAAACCCATGAGTGATTTCCCTCTTTCGCTAGGCAATAATACACTCAGCCAAGTGAAGTGCCATAAATTGCTGGGTGTTATCTTGGATGCCAATCTCTCGTGGAGCGCCCAAATCAGGTACCCGGAAGCAAAAGTTCAACGCTGGACCATTGTCATTTCTTGCTTCGCTGGCGCTGCATGGGGGATTGATCAGGAAGCGCTCCTATCGATTCATGGGACATTGGTTCGGGGAACCATTCTCTACAGCCTCCTGGTCTTACACGGCATCTCAAGAACTTCTGAACAGAGGCTTCGGTGTATGTTGGCCAGAAGCTTGAGGATCTGCCTCGATTTACCCCGCGCCGCTGAAACGCGCATGGTGGTAGCAGAGGCCCGCGAGCTGCCAGTAGATGTCTTACGTCTCAGAGAAACTGTGCACCATTATCTACGCCTCGTCGCCGAACACCGTCGTCACCCCTTATTTTCGAAGCCCGAAAGGCGGAGGCAGAGCAACATTTCTCGCTGCATTGCTGCTGTAAAGCCGTTGCTACCGGCTTTTGTTGGCAGATCAGTCGTACCCAGGTCTCCTCTGTGGGTCTTTTCGATACCTTCAATCTTTACTACCATTCCTGGGCTCAAGAGCAAGAGGGATCACGTTGCAGCACCCGTGTTGAAACAACTTGCGCTAGACATGATGCTGTGCCGTTACCCTTCGCACACTGCAGTATTCACAGATGGGTCGACCAACTTACACTGCTCCAGTGCTGCCTTTACAATTCCGACTATGTCGTCATGCAACGCATACCGTCCTTCGTACCGCACCTCACCCACGTCTGCAGAGTTGCATGCCATTTTGTTCTTCCTCAAACAAACTCATTCCGTACGCCGTTATCAGTAGCTGCGTGATATACTGCGACTCCTAGGCAGCTCTCCAGTGTATAACGAACATGGGTATTCGTGGATCACTTGCGCCAGTGGTCGTGGAAATACTGGAGGAACTAAGCCGTCTTGAAATCAGCGGGCACTCTAACTACTTCCAGTGGGTTCCTGCACACTGCGGCATCCGCGGCAACGAAGAGGCTGACGAGGCTGCGGCAGCTGCGTATCATTCCCGATCAAGCGTGCGGATTACCCTCCCCAAAGGCTACAGGTGAACCTTCCTAAATGATGTGGTGAGGCCTCTCGCACATGCGCAGTGATCTCGTGACATTCCATCAAGAGTTGTGATGCGTGAAGTGGACCCTGACTTTGGCTTCACCATGTCTTCTCGTGTTCCTCGCCATTTTGCGTCGCTAATGCACAGGCTTCGTCTCGGGGTTGCTTTCCATTTCAAGCATCTGATCGGCCGCTCCGAGTCTATGCTCTGCTCTCGCTGTGCTGTTTTGGCGGATACCAAGCATGTGCTCCTCCACTGACATCTTTACACCTCCCAAAGAGCAGCTCCCTGCAGTGTCGCCTGCAATCGATCACGGCCGTACCATGTACGTTGGCAACCATCCTCGGCTCTTGGTCTAACCAGATCGTCCATCGCCAAGGTCTTGAGTACTTCAAGATTTTTCTCCGGACACTGGTCGCCTCTCTACCCTATGATGTGGCTGCGTACCTCTGTGCTGTGTGTGTTTTTGTGTGCTGAGGTTTTTGCCTACCGTTCTGATGGCTTATTGACTCCACTGACTATCGAACCCTATTTAGCATCGTTCATCACCTTATCATCAGGACACATCTCATCCTGCCCATTGTGCCTTGGGGTAGTGAGCCGCACCTTACGTGGCGAATTTCCCCATTCATTATCATTAATTTATTTGTTGTTGTTTGGGGAAGACAGTCACCCCTGGCGATGGATTATCATCATTCAAATACAGTGGTTGTATTCGGCGTGACAGTTGTTCCTAGAGGTACTACGCTCATATATTGCGGTAAAAATACACGTTGGAGGTGCCTTCCATTCCCCTTTAAAGTTACGACCATATACGTGAGAATATACGGTACTTCGTAGAAGAAAAATGGATTGAAAACATCAGAAAAAATAGTGAGAGGTTGGACCGTTCCGTGTGCTAGAACGGGGCGCTTAGGGTGGCCACGTACTTAAAAGGACATGTACTTCACGAGAGTTCTCAGGAAAGAAGTCACAGAATGGGGCGACTCACTGAGTCATTTTTTGATGTCCAGACGCCAACCGGTAATCTGTTCAATGCACTCGATGTCTTCTGACACACTACTTAGGGTGCAGTCTTTTGAGGAGGCTATTCTGTTACTATGTACGAGCACGCAACCAAAGGGAATGTTCAGCCGGAGCCGATGAGGTTCAGGTGTTTAACCATCGTGAGACTTGATGACTCTAACAGGTAACGCTTAGGGCTGTTTTCATGTCCAGCGCAGCTCTTTTCCCATGTATTTTTTAGGATCCTGTTGAGGATCAGCTATGTGCTTCAGATGATTACAAGCTATTTAATGTTATTATATCTCTATGCGAATTTTCCTAGAAGCACCAAAGAGAAACATGAGACAAGTAACCGTGACGAGAACATCACAGCCATTACCTAATAGTGGGCACGTTCTTCTTTCATTTCAGTTGAGCGTGCTGTTCGGACCGGAATTCCTGCATCTAGACATCGTCAGCTGTCTGTAAGTTTATAGTATAACTTGCTTTTCGTCGTTGCTTTTTCCTTTTGCTGTTGCGCGTCGCCGTCTTCCGTTGTGAACGTGCCCGCATAAAGGAAGGGAGAGACATTAGAGCCAGCTAGAACTTCCGCAAGAATTATGCCCAGAGTACGCCAGAGTTCGCCTAGCAACAGTAGGGGCCTTAAAACTGCGATCTTTTGTTACTGCAGGTTTCATACACTGATATACTTTTTTATACTTGAAGACTCTTGCATTTCGAAATGTAACCCGAAAACGCTACCTTTTGTTCGCATCCGTGCGCACTGGTGAGGCCCAGTCGTGCAAGGAGAAAGTGCGTAGCACAACAAAAACACGTTGATGAGACTGCGCTGCAGCGTGCAGGTGAGAATAATTTTGTAACCGAGCGTGCGCCAGGCATGTTTGAAAATTCCTTTGAGTGCCTGGATGTTTGCGCACCTTACCAATACGGTACTGCTGAGCGCTAACATGACGAAGGCTTAAGAGAGGGACACAACACATGCGCTTCTTCCAACACTTTATTGAACAGAAGACAAATGTCGACTGAACTCCGCCACGTAAACCGCGTCAGTCGACTTATTGAGCAATTTCCCATACGTCACTGTCGGATGCCTCGTCCCCATTCGCCTCAGAGTAGTAGAGTAGGTGGATGACAGCCACAGGCAGAGGAGGAAGAAGAACATGAATAGCTGACGGCGCAGATATCCACATCGTGCGTTCAAAAGAAAAGTAGTGACGGTTGTGTGATTATGAAAACAATTGCGTGCCGAAAGGCGGCAAATGTATTTGAGAAGCAAACGGATTCGCGCGATGTTAGACTTGTGTGTAACGTGTCTAAATTTCAAGATTACAATTCAAACATGAGGTCGGCGCTTCAGTTGAGCATAAGTCGACTGGACCCTGGAGAGTTTTATGGCGACTTAGTCGACAGTTAAGTAAGCCATCGGGAGTCGACCTTAATGATCAGTCGACTTGGATCTTCAGTCGACATATCATACCATGTAAATGCAGCTTATGACGCGCTGCAACAGCTTCACGTATATTGCACACGTGCTTTATTATACATAATATGCTGCTCTGGCTGCCAACTAGCATAAGAGGGATCCTAAACACTTCACTGTGGTGCTATAAAATTTTTTTTTTTTTGTTTCAGGGACGCGTACGAGGTACGGCTAATATTCAGCAAAAAGCAAGACGAAGCTGTTCTGAAGAGGCTTCATCTTTGCAAGAATAGCATAAAGCCACACTCCTGTTATTTCTGGCCAGATGTACACGTTGTTTCTGGGTCAGTCGGAAGTACGTATCATCTTGCCGCACTGTGCGATTTGCGAACAGTTTTGTTTATTGCTTTGACACGCGCCTCGCGCGAATCGCGCATATACGCTTGGCATACTTCATCGTAATGGCCGCCGCCATCCTGTCGGCCCGCATACAGAAGCGTGTACCTCATCGTAATCATCGTAATCATGCGAGACTGCCGCAGATAAGGAATATGTTCCAACCAACATGTTCCAGAAGAATCAAAATGTAGTTTTGAAAGTTCGAATTTCAGTAGTAGAGTAGTTTGAGTTTGACTGCTTTATGCTTTCCTATATAAGCTGGCGGACAACTGAGAGAGACCAAATTCCGCATAAATTGCATCTCTCGACGCGCAATATCCTGACCATTATAGCTCGGCTATTCCATGTTGCACGTCACGTGTGTGTGGTCGTCCTGCACAGTGGTATACTAAGCCACCGTTTTTGCGACCACGCCTCAATCATGGAGGTAACTTGTGGATGAAATTCAGGACGAGGACCCCGGCCACGTTAACAGTTGTTCGCCGTTGCATGAGCGTTTACGCCGCAAAACCCGAGCTGTGGGGACAATTGGAAAGATGTGGTAATGAAACACACCTATCATCATCATAACAAGAAAGTTGTTGCTAGTGTATGCTAGAAATGTATAGCACTTCTTGGCGAAGGCCGTCATGGTCAACGGGGAACGAAAGTAGAAAGGCATACATCAAATGTGCCCTGCGCATCATTCCATTTAGTGCTTCCACTACTGAGGTAGGCCATGAAAACTAGAGTT